>NC_073233.2:1522500-1824500 GCF_029281585.2 Gorilla gorilla gorilla | reverse complement strand
CAGATAGCGGTGTAGATATTTCCATGTTTATACAGATAGCGGTGAAGATGTATGCATGTTTACACAGATAGCGCTGTAGATATTTCCATGTTAATACAGATAGCGGTGTAGATATTTCCATGTTCATACAGATAGTGGTGTAGATATTTCCATGTTCATGCAGATAGCGGTGTAGATATTTCCATGTTCATACAGATAGCGGTGTAGATATTTCCATGTTCGTACAGATAGCGGTGCAGATATTTCCATGTTCATACCGATAGCGGTGCTTATATTTCCATGTTCATACAGGTAACGGTGTAGATATTTCCCTGTTTATACAGATAGCAGTGTAGATATTTCCATGTTTATACAGATAGCGGTGTAGATATTTCCAAGTTTATACAGATAGCGGTGTAGATATCTCCATCTTAAAACAGATGGCTGTTTAGATATTTATATGTTCATACAGATGGCGGTGTTGATATATCCACGTTCCTACAGATAACGGTGTAGATATTTCCATGTTCATACAGATAATGGTGTAGATATTTCCATGTTCATACAGATAGCGGTGTAGCTATTTCCATGTTCATGCAGATTGCGGTGTAGATTTTTCCATGTTCATCCAGATGGCTGTGTAGATATATGCATGATCATACAGATGGCGGTGAAGGTATTTCCATGTTCATACAGATAGCGGTGTAGATATTTCCATGTTCATGCAGATATTGGTGTTTATATTTCCATGTTTATACAGGTAGCGGTGTAGATATTTCCATGTTTATACAGATAGCGGTGCAGATATTTCCATGTTTGTACAGATAGCAGTGTAGATATTTCCAAGTTCATACAGATAGTGGTGTAGATATTTCCATGTTCATACAGATAGCGGTGTAGCTATTTCCATGTTTACACAGGTAGCGGTGTAGATATTTCCATGTTTATACTGATAGCGGTGTAGATATTTCCAAGTTCATACAGATAGTGGTGTAGATATTTCCATGTTCATACAGATAGCTGTGTAGATATTTCCATGTTCATAGAGATGGCTGTGTAGACATATCCATGTTCATACAGATAGCGGTGAAGCTAATTCCATGTTCATACAGATAGCGGTGTAGATAATTCCATGTTCATACAGATAGTGGTGTAGATATTTCCATGTTCATACAGATTGAGGGGCTGATATTTCCATGTTCATACAAATAGCGGTGTTGATAATTCCATGTTTATACTGGTAGCGGTGTAGATATTTCCATGTTCATCCAGATGGCTGTGTAGATATATCCATGTTCATACGGATGGCGGTGAAGATATTTCCATGTTCGTACAGATAGCGGTGTTGATATTTCCATGTTCATACAGATATGGGTGTAGATATTTCCATGTTCATACAGATAGCGGTGTAGCTATTTCCATGTTCATGCAGGTAGCGGTGTAGATATTTCCATGTTCATCCGGATTGCTGTGTAGATATATCCATGTTCATACAGATGGCGGTGAAGATATTTCCATGTTCATAAGGATATTGGTGTAGATATTTCCATGTTCATACAGATAGCGGTGTAGCTATTTCCATGTTCATACAGATAGCGGGGTAGATATTTCCATGTTCATTCAGATGGCTGTGTAGGTATATCCATGTTCATACAGATAGCGGTGTAGATATTTCCATGTTCATCCAGATGGCTGTGTAGATATATCCATGTTCATACAGATAGCGGTGTAGATATTTCCAGGTTCACACAGATAGCGGTGTAGATATTTCCATGTTCGTACAGATAGCGGTGTAGATATTTCCATGTTCATACAGATAGCGGTGCTTATATTTCCATGTTCATACAGGTAGCGGTGTACATATTTCCCCGTTTATACAGATAGCAGTGTAGATATTTCCATGTTTATACAGATAGCGGTGTAGCTATTTCCAACTTTATACAGATAACGGTGTAGATATCTCCATATTAATACAGATGGCGGTGTAGATAATTATATGTTCATACAGATGGCGGTGCAGATATTTCCAAGTTCATACAGACGGCGGTGTAGATATTTCCATGTTTATAGAGATAGCGGTGTAGTTATATCCATGTGTAAAGGGATAGCTTTGTAGATATTTCCATGTATATGCAGATAGCTGTGTAGATATTTCCATTTTCATGCAGATAGCGGTGCAGATATTCCCATGTTCAAACAGATAGCGGTGTAGATATTTCCATGTTCATACAGATAGCGGTGTAGATATTTCCATGTTTATACAGATAGCGGTGAAGATATATGCATGTTTACACAGATAGCGGTGTAGGTATTTCCATGTTCATACAGATAGCGGTGTAGATATTTCCATGTTCATCCAGATGGCTGTGTAGATATATCCATGTTCATACTGATGGCGGTGAAGATATTTCCATGTTCGTACAGATAGCGGTGTAGATATTTCCATGTTCATACAGATATTGGTGTAGATATTTCCATGTTCATACAGATAGCGGTGTTGCTGTTTCCATGTTCATGCAGATAGCGGTGTAGATATTTCCATGTTCATCCAGATGTCTGTGTAGATATATCCATGTTCATACAGAAGGCGGTGAAGATATTTCCAGGTTCATACAAATAGCAGTGTAAATATTTCCATGTTCATTCAGATAGTGGTGTAGGTATTTCCATGTTCATACAGATAGCGGTGTAGCTATTTCCATGTTCATACAGATGGCGGTGTAGATATTTCCATCTTCATCCAGACGGCTGTGTAGACATATCCATGTTCATACAGATGGCGGTGAAGATAATTCCATGTTCATACAGATAGCGGTGTAGATATTTCCATGTTCATACAGATAGCGGTGTAGATATTTCCATGTTCATACAGATAGAGGGGCTGATATTTCCATGTTCATACAGATAGCGGTGCTGATATTTCCATGTTTATACAGGTAGCGTTGTAGAAATTTCCATGTTTATACAAATAGCGGTGTAGATATCTCCATCTTAATACAGATGGCGATGTAGATATTTATATGTTCATAAAGATGGCCGTGCAGATATTTCCATGTTCATACAGATGGCGGTGTAGATATATCCATGTTCATACAGATAGCGGTGTATTTATTTCCATGTGTAAAGAGATAGCGGTGTAGATATTTCCTTGTATATGCAGATAGCTGTGTAGATATTTCCATTTTCATGCAGATAGCGGTTTAGATATTTCCATGTTCAAACAGATAGCGGTGTAGATATTTCCATGTTCATACAGATAGCGGTGTAGATATTTCCATGTTTATACAGATAGCGGTGAAGATGTATGCATGTTTACACAGATAGCGCTGTAGATATTTCCATGTTAATACAGATAGCGGTGTAGATATTTCCATGTTCATACAGATAGTGGTGTAGATATTTCCATGTTCATGCAGATAGCGGTGTAGATATTTCCATGTTCATACAGATAGCGGTGTAGATATTTCCATGTTCGTACAGATAGCGGTGCAGATATTTCCATGTTCATACCGATAGCGGTGCTTATATTTCCATGTTCATACAGGTAACGGTGTAGATATTTCCCTGTTTATACAGATAGCAGTGTAGATATTTCCATGTTTATACAGATAGCGGTGTAGATATTTCCAAGTTTATACAGATAGCGGTGTAGATATCTCCATCTTAATACAGATGGCGGTTTAGATATTTATATGTTCATACAGATGGCGGTGTTGATATATCCACGTTCCTACAGATAACGGTGTAGATATTTCCATGTTCATACAGATAATGGTGTAGATATTTCCATGTTCATACAGATAGCGGTGTAGCTATTTCCATGTTCATGCAGATTGCGGTGTAGATTTTTCCATGTTCATCCAGATGGCTGTGTAGATATATGCATGATCATACAGATGGCGGTGAAGGTATTTCCATGTTCATACAGATAGCGGTGTAGATATTTCCATGTTCATGCAGATATTGGTGTTTATATTTCCATGTTTATACAGGTAGCGGTGTAGATATTTCCATGTTTATACAGATAGCGGTGCAGATATTTCCATGTTTGTACAGATAGCAGTGTAGATATTTCCAAGTTCATACAGATAGTGGTGTAGATATTTCCATGTTCATACAGATAGCGGTGTAGCTATTTCCATGTTTACACAGGTAGCGGTGTAGATATTTCCATGTTTATACTGATAGCGGTGTAGATATTTCCATGTTTATACAGATAGCGGTGTAGATATTTCCAAGTTCATACAGATAGTGGTGTAGATATTTCCATGTTCATACAGATAGCGGTGTAGCTATTTCCATGTTCATACAGATAGCGGTGTAGATATTTCCATGTTCATACAGATAGCGGTGTAGCTATTTCCATGTTCATACAGATAGCTGTGTAGATATTTCCATGTTCATACAGATGGCTGTGTAGACATATCCATGTTCATACAGATGGCGGTGAAGGTAATTCCATGTTCATACAGATAGCGGTGTAGATAATTCCATGTTCATACAGATAGTGGTGTAGATATTTCCATGTTCATACAGATTGAGGGGCTGATATTTCCATGTTCATACAAATAGCGGTGTTGATAATTCCATGTTTATACAGGTAGCGGTGTAGATATTTCCATGTTCATCCAGATGGCTGTGTAGATATATCCATGTTCATACGGATGGCGGTGAAGATATTTCCATGTTCGTACAGATAGCGGTGTTGATATTTCCATGTTCATACAGATATGGGTGTAGATATTTCCATGTTCATACAGATAGCGGTGTAGCTATTTCCATGTTCATGCAGGTAGCGGTGTAGATATTTCCATGTTCATCCGGATTGCTGTGTAGATATATCCATGTTCATACAGATGGCGGTGAAGATATTTCCATGTTCATAAGGATATTGGTGTAGATATTTCCATGTTCATACAGATAGCGGTGTAGCTATTTCCATGTTCATACAGATAGCGGGGTAGATATTTCCATGTTCATTCAGATGGCTGTGTAGGTATATCCATGTTCATACAGATAGCGGTGTAGATATTTCCATGTTCATCCAGATGGCTGTGTAGATATATCCATGTTCATACAGATAGCGGTGTAGATATTTCCAGGTTCACACAGATAGCGGTGTAGATATTTCCATGTTCGTACAGATAGCGGTGTAGATATTTCCATGTTCATACAGATAGCGGTGCTTATATTTCCATGTTCATACAGGTAGCGGTGTACATATTTCCCCGTTTATACAGATAGCAGTGTAGATATTTCCATGTTTATACAGATAGCGGTGTAGATATTTCCAACTTTATACAGATAACGGTGTAGATATCTCCATATTAATACAGATGGCGGTGTAGATAATTATATGTTCATACAGATGGCGGTGCAGATATTTCCAAGTTCATACAGACGGCGGTGTAGATATTTCCATGTTTATAGAGATAGCGGTGTAGTTATTTCCATGTGTAAAGGGATAGCTTTGTAGATATTTCCATGTATATGCAGATAGCTGTATAGATATTTCCATTTTCATGCAGATAGCGGTGCAGATATTTCCATGTTCAAACAGATAGCGGTGTGGATATTTCCATGTTCATACAGATAGCGGTGTAGATATTTCCATGTTTATACAGATAGCGGTGAAGATATATGCATGTTTACACAGATAGCGGTGTAGGTATTTCCATGTTCATACAGATAGCGGTGTAGATATTTCCATGTTCATCCAGATGGCTGTGTAGATATATCCATGTTCATACTGATGGCGGTGAAGATATTTCCATGTTCGTACAGATAGCGGTGTAGATATTTCCATGTTCATACAGATATTGGTGTAGATATTTCCATGTTCATACAGATAGCGGTGTTGCTGTTTCCATGTTCATGCAGATAGCGGTGTAGATATTTCCATGTTCATCCAGATGTCTGTGTAGATATATCCATGTTCATACAGAAGGCGGTGAAGATATTTCCAGGTTCATACAAATAGCAGTGTAAATATTTCCATGTTCATTCAGATAGTGGTGTAGGTATTTCCATGTTCATACAGATAGCGGTGTAGCTATTTCCATGTTCATACAGATGGCGGTGTAGATATTTCCATCTTCATCCAGACGGCTGTGTAGACATATCCATGTTCATACAGATGGCGGTGAAGATAATTCCATGTTCATACAGATAGCGGTGTAGATATTTCCATGTTCATACAGATAGCGGTGTAGATATTTCCATGTTCATACAGATAGAGGGGCTGATATTTCCATGTTCATACAGATAGCGGTGCTGATATTTCCATGTTTATACAGGTAGCGTTGTAGAAATTTCCATGTTTATACAAATAGCGGTGTAGATATCTCCATCTTAATACAGATGGCGATGTAGATATTTATATGTTCATAAAGATGGCCGTGCAGATATTTCCATGTTCATACAGATGGCGGTGTAGATATATCCATGTTCATACAGATAGCGGTGTATTTATTTCCATGTGTAAAGAGATAGCGGTGTAGATATTTCCTTGTATATGCAGATAGCTGTGTAGATATTTCCATTTTCATGCAGATAGCGGTTTAGATATTTCCATGTTCAAACAGATAGCGGTGTAGATATTTCCATGTTCATACAGATAGCGGTGTAGATATTTCCATGTTTATACAGATAGCGGTGAAGATGTATGCATGTTTACACAGATAGCGCTGTAGATATTTCCATGTTAATACAGATAGCGGTGTAGATATTTCCATGTTCATACAGATAGTGGTGTAGATATTTCCATGTTCATGCAGATAGCGGTGTAGATATTTCCATGTTCATACAGATAGCGGTGTAGATATTTCCATGTTCGTACAGATAGCGGTGCAGATATTTCCATGTTCATACCGATAGCGGTGCTTATATTTCCATGTTCATACAGGTAACGGTGTAGATATTTCCCTGTTTATACAGATAGCAGTGTAGATATTTCCATGTTTATACAGATAGCGGTGTAGATATTTCCAAGTTTATACAGATAGCGGTGTAGATATCTCCATCTTAATACAGATGGCGGTTTAGATATTTATATGTTCATACAGATGGCGGTGTTGATATATCCACGTTCCTACAGATAACGGTGTAGATATTTCCATGTTCATACAGATAATGGTGTAGATATTTCCATGTTCATACAGATAGCGGTGTAGCTATTTCCATGTTCATGCAGATTGCGGTGTAGATTTTTCCATGTTCATCCAGATGGCTGTGTAGATATATGCATGATCATACAGATGGCGGTGAAGGTATTTCCATGTTCATACAGATAGCGGTGTAGATATTTCCATGTTCATGCAGATATTGGTGTTTATATTTCCATGTTTATACAGGTAGCGGTGTAGATATTTCCATGTTTATACAGATAGCGGTGCAGATATTTCCATGTTTGTACAGATAGCAGTGTAGATATTTCCAAGTTCATACAGATAGTGGTGTAGATATTTCCATGTTCATACAGATAGCGGTGTAGCTATTTCCATGTTTACACAGGTAGCGGCGTAGATATTTCCATGTTTATACTGATAGCGGTGTAGATATTTCCAAGTTCATACAGATAGTGGTGTAGATATTTCCATGTTCATACAGATAGCGGTGTAGCTATTTCCATGTTTACACAGGTAGCGGTGTGGATATTTCCATGTTTATACTGATAGCGGTGTAGATATTTCCATGTTTATACAGATAGCGGTGTAGATATTTCCAAGTTCATATAGATAGTGGTGTAGATATTTCCATGTTCATACAGATAGCGGTGTATCTATTTCCATGTTCATACAGATAGCGGTGTAGATATTTCCATGTTCATACAGATAGCGGTGTAGATATTTCCATGTTCATACAGATAGCGGTGTAGCTATTTCCATGTTCATACAGATAGCTGTGTAGATATTTCCATGTTCATACAGATGGCTGTGTAGACATATCCATGTTCATACAGATGGCGGTGAAGGTAATTCCATGTTCATACAGATAGCGGTGTAGATAATTCCATGTTCATACAGATAGTGGTGTAGATATTTCCATGTTCATACAGATTGAGGGGCTGATATTTCCATGTTCATACAAATAGCGGTGTTGATAATTCCATGTTTATACAGGTAGCGGTGTAGATATTTCCATGTTCATCCAGATGGCTGTGTAGATATATCCATGTTCATACGGATGGCGGTGAAGATATTTCCATGTTCGTACAGATAGCGGTGTTGATATTTCCATGTTCATACAGATATGGGTGTAGATATTTCCATGTTCATACAGATAGCGGTGTAGCTATTTCCATGTTCATGCAGGTAGCGGTGTAGATATTTCCATGTTCATCCGGATTGCTGTGTAGATATATCCATGTTCATACAGATGGCGGTGAAGATATTTCCATGTTCATAAGGATATTGGTGTAGATATTTCCATGTTCATACAGATAGCGGTGTAGCTATTTCCATGTTCATACAGATAGCGGGGTAGATATTTCCATGTTCATTCAGATGGCTGTGTAGGTATATCCATGTTCATACAGATAGCGGTGTAGATATTTCCATGTTCATCCAGATGGCTGTGTAGATATATCCATGTTCATACAGATAGCGGTGTAGATATTTCCAGGTTCACACAGATAGCGGTGTAGATATTTCCATGTTCGTACAGATAGCGGTGTAGATATTTCCATGTTCATACAGATAGCGGTGCTTATATTTCCATGTTCATACAGGTAGCGGTGTACATATTTCCCCGTTTATACAGATAGCAGTGTAGATATTTCCATGTTTATACAGATAGCGGTGTAGCTATTTCCAACTTTATACAGATAACGGTGTAGATATCTCCATATTAATACAGATGGCGGTGTAGATAATTATATGTTCATACAGATGGCGGTGCAGATATTTCCAAGTTCATACAGACGGCGGTGTAGATATTTCCATGTTTATAGAGATAGCGGTGTAGTTATTTCCATGTGTAAAGGGATAGCTTTGTAGATATTTCCATGTATATGCAGATAGCTGTGTAGATATTTCCATTTTCATGCAGATAGCGGTGCAGATATTTCCATGTTCAAACAGATAGCGGTGTAGATATTTCCATGTTTATACAGATAGCGGTGAAGATATATGCATGTTTACACAGATAGCGGTGTAGGTATTTCCATGTTCATACAGATAGCGGTGTAGATATTTCCATGTTCATCCAGATGGCTGTGTAGATATATCCATGTTCATACTGATGGCGGTGAAGATATTTCCATGTTCGTACAGATAGCGGTGTAGATATTTCCATGTTCATACAGATATTGGTGTAGATATTTCCATGTTCATACAGATAGCGGTGTTGCTGTTTCCATGTTCATGCAGATAGCGGTGTAGATATTTCCATGTTCATCCAGATGTCTGTGTAGATATATCCATGTTCATACAGAAGGCGGTGAAGATATTTCCAGGTTCATACAAATAGCAGTGTAAATATTTCCATGTTCATTCAGATAGTGGTGTAGGTATTTCCATGTTCATACAGATAGCGGTGTAGCTATTTCCATGTTCATACAGATGGCGGTGTAGATATTTCCATCTTCATCCAGACGGCTGTGTAGACATATCCATGTTCATACAGATGGCGGTGAAGATAATTCCATGTTCATACAGATAGCGGTGTAGATATTTCCATGTTCATACAGATAGCGGTGTAGATATTTCCATGTTCATACAGATAGAGGGGCTGATATTTCCATGTTCATACAGATAGCGGTGCTGATATTTCCATGTTTATACAGGTAGCGTTGTAGAAATTTCCATGTTTATACAAATAGCAGTGTAGATATCTCCATCTTAATACAGATGGCGATGTAGATATTTATATGTTCATAAAGATGGCCGTGCAGATATTTCCATGTTCATACAGATGGCGGTGTAGATATATCCATGTTCATACAGATAGCGGTGTATTTATTTCCATGTGTAAAGAGATAGCGGTGTAGATATTTCCTTGTATATGCAGATAGCTGTGTAGATATTTCCATTTTCATGCAGATAGCGGTTTAGATATTTCCATGTTCAAACAGATAGCGGTGTAGATATTTCCATGTTCATACAGATAGCGGTGTAGATATTTCCATGTTTATACAGATAGCGGTGAAGATGTATGCATGTTTACACAGATAGCGCTGTAGATATTTCCATGTTAATACAGATAGCGGTGTAGATATTTCCATGTTCATACAGATAGTGGTGTAGATATTTCCATGTTCATGCAGATAGCGGTGTAGATATTTCCATGTTCATACAGATAGCGGTGTAGATATTTCCATGTTCGTACAGATAGCGGTGCAGATATTTCCATGTTCATACCGATAGCGGTGCTTATATTTCCATGTTCATACAGGTAACGGTGTAGATATTTCCCTGTTTATACAGATAGCAGTGTAGATATTTCCATGTTTATACAGATAGCGGTGTAGATATTTCCAAGTTTATACAGATAGCGGTGTAGATATCTCCATCTTAATACAGATGGCGGTTTAGATATTTATATGTTCATACAGATGGCGGTGTTGATATATCCACGTTCCTACAGATAACGGTGTAGATATTTCCATGTTCATACAGATAACGGTGTAGATATTTCCATGTTCATACAGATAGCGGTGTAGCTATTTCCATGTTCATGCAGATTGCGGTGTAGATTTTTCCATGTTCATCCAGATGGCTGTGTAGATATATGCATGATCATACAGATGGCGGTGAAGGTATTTCCATGTTCATACAGATAGCGGTGTAGATATTTCCATGTTCATACAGATAGTGGTGTAGATATTTCCATGTTCATGCAGATATTGGTGTTTATATTTCCATGTTTATACAGGTAGCGGTGTAGATATTTCCATGTTTATACAGATAGCGGTGCAGATATTTCCATGTTTGTACAGATAGAAGTGTAGATATTTCCAAGTTCATACAGATAGTGGTGTAGATATTTCCATGTTCATACAGATAGCGGTGTAGCTATTTCCATGTTTACACAGGTAGCGGTGTAGATATTTCCATGTTTATATTGATAGCGGTGTAGATATTTCCATGTTTATACAGATAGCGGTGTAGATATTTCCAAGTTCATACAGATAGTGGTGTAGATATTTCCATGTTCATACAGATAGCGGTGTAGCTATTTCCATGTTCATACAGATAGCGGTGTAGATATTTCCATGTTCATACAGATAGCGGTGTAGATATTTCCATGTTCATACAGATAGCGGTGTAGCTATTTCCATGTTTATACAGATAGCTGTGTAGATATTTCCAAGTTCATACAGATGGCTGTGTAGACATATCCATGTTCATACAGATGGCGGTGAAGGTAATTCCATGTTCATACAGATAGCGGTGTAGATAATTCCATGTTCATACAGATAGTGGTGTAGATATTTCCATGTTCATACAGATTGAGGGGCTGATATTTCCATGTTCATACAAATAGCGGTGTTGATAATTCCATGTTTATACAGGTAGCGGTGTAGATATTTCCATGTTCATCCAGATGGCTGTGTAGATATATCCATGTTCATACGGATGGCGGTGAAGATATTTCCATGTTCGTACAGATAGCGGTGTTGATATTTCCATGTTCATACAGATATGGGTGTAGATATTTCCATGTTCATACAGATAGCGGTGTAGCTATTTCCATGTTCATGCAGGTAGCGGTGTAGATATTTCCATGTTCATCCGGATTGCTGTGTAGATATATCCATGTTCATACAGATGGCGGTGAAGATATTTCCATGTTCATAAGGATATTGGTGTAGATATTTCCATGTTCATACAGATAGCGGTGTAGCTATTTCCATGTTCATACAGATAGCGGGGTAGATATTTCCATGTTCATTCAGATGGCTGTGTAGGTATATCCATGTTCATACAGATAGCGGTGTAGATATTTCCATGTTCATCCAGATGGCTGTGTAGATATATCCATGTTCATACAGATAGCGGTGTAGATATTTCCAGGTTCACACAGATAGCGGTGTAGATATTTCCATGTTCGTACAGATAGCGGTGTAGATATTTCCATGTTCATACAGATAGCGGTGCTTATATTTCCATGTTCATACAGGTAGCGGTGTACATATTTCCCCGTTTATACAGATAGCAGTGTAGATATTTCCATGTTTATACAGATAGCGGTGTAGATATTTCCAAGTTTATACAGATAACGGTGTAGATATTTCCATCTTAATACAGATGGCGGTGTAGATATTTATATGTTCATACAGATGGCGGTGCAGATATTTCCAAGTTCATACAGATGGCGGTGTAGATATTTCCATGTTTATAGAGATAGCGGTGTAGTTATTTCCATGTGTAAAGGGATAGCTTTGTAGATATTTCCATGTATATGCAGATAGCTGTGTAGATATTTCCATTTTCATGCAGATAGCGGTGCAGATATTTCCATGTTCAAACAGATAGCGGTGTAGATATTTCCATGTTCATACAGATAGTGGTGTAGATATTTCCATGTTTATACAGATAGCGGTGAAGATATATGCATGTTTACACAGACAGCAGTGTAGGTATTTCCATGTTCATACAGATAGCGGTGTAGATATTTCCGTGTTCATCCAGATGGCTGTGTAGATATTTCCATGTTCATACAGATGGCGGTGAAGATATTTCCATGTTCGTACAGATAGCGGTGTAGATATTTCCATGTTCATACAGATATTGGTGTAGATATTTCCATGTTCATACAGATAGCGGTGTTGCTATTTCCATGTTCATGCAGATAGCGGTGTAGATATTTCCAAGTTCATCCAGATGTCTGTGTAGATATATCCATGTTCATACAGATGGCGGTGAAGATATTTCCAGGTTCATACAAATAGCGGTGTAAATATTTCCATGTTCATTCAGATAGTGGTGTAGATATTTCCATATTCATACAGATAGCGGTGTAGCTATTTTCATGTTCATACAGATAGCGGTGTAGATATTTCCATCTTCATCCAGATGGCTGTGTAGACATATAAATGTTCATACAGATGGCGGTGAAGATAATTCCATGTTCATACAGATAGCGGTGTAGATATTTCCATGTTCATGCAGATAGTGGTGTAGATATTTCCATGTTCATACAGATAGAGGGGCTGATATTTCCATGTTCATACAGATAGTGGTGCTGATATTTCCATGTTTATACAGGTAGCGGTGTAGATATTTCCATGTTCATCCAGATGGCTGTGTAGATATATCCATGTTCATACGGATGGCGGTGAAGATATTTCCATGTTCATACAGATAGCGGTGTAGATATTTCCATGTTCATACAGATATGGGTGTAGAGATTTCCATGTTCATACAGATAGCGGTGTAGCTATTTCCATGTTCATGCAGGTAGCGGTGTAGATATTTCCATGTTCATCCGGATTGCTGTGTAGATATATCCATGTTCATACAGATGGCGGTGAAGATATTTCCATGTTCATACAGATATTGGTGTAGATATTTCCATGTTCATACAGATAGCGGTGTAGCTATTTCCATGTTCATACAGATAGCGGGGTAGATATTTCCATGTTCATCCAGATGGCTGTGTAGATATATCCATGTTCATACAGATAGCGGTGTAGATATTTCCATGTTCATCCAGATGGCTGTGTAGATATATCCATGTTCATACAGATAGCGGTGTAGATATTTCCAGGTTCACACAGATAGCGGTGTAGATATTTCCATGTTCGTACAGATAGCGGTGTAGATATTTCCATGTTCATACAGATAGCGGTGCTTATATTTCCATGTTCATACAGGTAGCGGTGTACATATTTCCCCGTTTATACAGATAGCAGTGTAGATATTTCCATGTTTATACAGATAGCGGTGTAGATATTTCCAAGTTTATACAGATAACGGTGTAGATATCTCCATCTTAATACAGATGGCGGTGTAGATATTTATATGTTCATACAGATGGCGGTGCAGATATTTCCAAGTTCATACAGATGGCGGTGTAGATATTTCCATGTTTATAGAGATAGCGGTGTAGTTATTTCCATGTGTAAAGGGATAGCTTTGTAGATATTTCCATGTATATGCAGATAGCTGTGTAGATATTTCCATTTTCATGCAGATAGCGGTGCAGATATTTCCATGTTCAAACAGATAGCGGTGTAGATATTTCCATGTTCATACAGATAGTGGTGTAGATATTTCCATGTTTATACAGATAGCGGTGAAGATATATGCATGTTTACACAGACTGCAGTGTAGGTATTTCCATGTTCATACAGATAGCGGTGTAGATATTTCCATGTTCATCCAGATGGCTGTGTAGATATATCCATGTTCATACAGATGGCGGTGAAGATATTTCCATGTTTGTACAGATAGCGGTGTAGATATTTCCATGTTCATACAGATATTGGTGTAGATATTTCCATGTTCATACAGATAGCGGTGTTGCTATTTCCATGTTCATGCAGATAGCGGTGTAGATATTTCCATGTTCATCCAGATGTCTGTGTAGATATATCCATGTTCATACAGATGGCGGTGAAGATATTTCCAGGATCATACAAATAGCAGTGTAAATATTTCCATGTTCATTCAGATAGTGGTGTAGATATTTCTATGTTCATACAGATAGCGGTGTAGCTATTTCCATGTTCATACAGATAGCGGTGTAGATATTTCCATCTTCATCCAGATGGCTGTGTAGACATATAAATGTTCATACAGATGGCGGTGAAGATAATTCCATGTTCATACAGATAGCAGTGTAGATATTTCCATGTTCATGCAGATAGTGTTGTAGATATTTCCATGTTCATACAGATAGAGGGGCTGATATTTCCATGTTCATACAGATAGTGGTGCTGATATTTCCATGTTTATACAGGTAGCGTTGTAGATATTTCCATGTTTATACAGATAGCGGTGTAGATATCTCCATCTTAATTCAGATGGCGATGTAGATATATATATGTTCATAAAGATGGCCGTGCAGATATTTCCATGTTCATACAGGTGGCGGTGTAGATATATCCATGTTCATACAGATAGTGGTGTAGTTATTTCCATGTGTAAAGAGATAGCGGTGTAGATATTTCCATGTATATGCAGATAGCAGTGGAGATATTTCCATTTTCATGCAGATAGCGGTTTAGATATTTTCATGTTCAAACAGATAGCGGTGTAGATATTTCCATGTTCATACAGATAGCGGTGTAGATATTTCCATGTTTATACAGATAGCGGTGAAGATGTATGCATGTTTACACAGATAGCGGTGTAGATATTTCCATGTTCATACAGATAGCGGTGTAGATATTTCCATGTTCATCCAGATTGCTGTGAAGATATATCCATGTTCATACAGATAGCGGTGTAGATATTTCCATGTTCATACAGATAGTGCTGTAGATATTTCCATGTTCATGCAGATAGCGGTGTAGCTATTCCCATGTTCATACAGATAGCGGTGTAGATATTTCCATGTTCGTACAGATAGCGGTGTAGATATTTCCATGTTCATACAGATAGCGGTGCTTATATTTCCATGTTCATACAGGTAACGGTGTAGATATATCCCTGTTTATACAGATAGCAGTGTAGATATTTCGATGTTTATACAGATAGCGGTGTAGATATTTCCAAGTTTATACAGATAGCGGTGTAGATATCTCCATCTTAATACAGATGGCGGTGTAGATATTTATATGTTCATACAGATGGCGGTGCAGATATTTCCATGTTCATACAGATGGCGGTGTAGATATTTCCATGTTTATAGAGATAGCGGTGTAGTTATTTCCATGTGTAAAGGGATAGCTTTGTAGATATTTCCATGTACATGCTGATTGCTGTGTAGATATTTCCATTTTCATGCAGATAGCTGTGTAGATATTTCGATGTTCATCCAGATGGCTGTTTAGACATATCCATGTTCATACAGATGGCGGTGAATATAATTCCATGCTCATACAGATAGCGGTGTAGATATTTCCATGTTCATACAGATAGTGGTGTAGATATTTCCATGTTCATACAGATAGAGGGGCTGATATTTCCATGTTCATACAGATAGCGGTGTAGATATTTCCATGTTCATACAGATAGCGGTGTAGCTATTTCCATGTTTATACAGATAGCTGTGTAGATATTTCCAAGTTCATACAGATGGCTGTGTAGACATATCCATGTTCATACAGATGGCGGTGAAGGTAATTCCATGTTCATACAGATAGCGGTGTAGATAATTCCATGTTCATACAGATAGTGGTGTAGATATTTCCATGTTCATACAGATTGAGGGGCTGATATTTCCATGTTCATACAAATAGCGGTGTTGATAATTCCATGTTTATACAGGTAGCGGTGTAGATATTTCCATGTTCATCCAGATGGCTGTGTAGATATATCCATGTTCATACGGATGGCGGTGAAGATATTTCCATGTTCGTACAGATAGCGGTGTTGATATTTCCATGTTCATACAGATATGGGTGTAGATATTTCCATGTTCATACAGATAGCGGTGTAGCTATTTCCATGTTCATGCAGGTAGCGGTGTAGATATTTCCATGTTCATCCGGATTGCTGTGTAGATATATCCATGTTCATACAGATGGCGGTGAAGATATTTCCATGTTCATAAGGATATTGGTGTAGATATTTCCATGTTCATACAGATAGCGGTGTAGCTATTTCCATGTTCATACAGATAGCGGGGTAGATATTTCCATGTTCATTCAGATGGCTGTGTAGGTATATCCATGTTCATACAGATAGCGGTGTAGATATTTCCATGTTCATCCAGATGGCTGTGTAGATATATCCATGTTCATACAGATAGCGGTGTAGATATTTCCAGGTTCACACAGATAGCGGTGTAGATATTTCCATGTTCGTACAGATAGCGGTGTAGATATTTCCATGTTCATACAGATAGCGGTGCTTATATTTCCATGTTCATACAGGTAGCGGTGTACATATTTCCCCGTTTATACAGATAGCAGTGTAGATATTTCCATGTTTATACAGATAGCGGTGTAGATATTTCCAAGTTTATACAGATAACGGTGTAGATATTTCCATCTTAATACAGATGGCGGTGTAGATATTTATATGTTCATACAGATGGCGGTGCAGATATTTCCAAGTTCATACAGATGGCGGTGTAGATATTTCCATGTTTATAGAGATAGCGGTGTAGTTATTTCCATGTGTAAAGGGATAGCTTTGTAGATATTTCCATGTATATGCAGATAGCTGTGTAGATATTTCCATTTTCATGCAGATAGCGGTGCAGATATTTCCATGTTCAAACAGATAGCGGTGTAGATATTTCCATGTTCATACAGATAGTGGTGTAGATATTTCCATGTTTATACAGATAGCGGTGAAGATATATGCATGTTTACACAGACAGCAGTGTAGGTATTTCCATGTTCATACAGATAGCGGTGTAGATATTTCCGTGTTCATCCAGATGGCTGTGTAGATATTTCCATGTTCATACAGATGGCGGTGAAGATATTTCCATGTTCGTACAGATAGCGGTGTAGATATTTCCATGTTCATACAGATATTGGTGTAGATATTTCCATGTTCATACAGATAGCGGTGTTGCTATTTCCATGTTCATGCAGATAGCGGTGTAGATATTTCCAAGTTCATCCAGATGTCTGTGTAGATATATCCATGTTCATACAGATGGCGGTGAAGATATTTCCAGGTTCATACAAATAGCGGTGTAAATATTTCCATGTTCATTCAGATAGTGGTGTAGATATTTCCATATTCATACAGATAGCGGTGTAGCTATTTCCATGTTCATACAGATAGCGGTGTAGATATTTCCATCTTCATCCAGATGGCTGTGTAGACATATAAATGTTCATACAGATGGCGGTGAAGATAATTCCATGTTCATACAGATAGCGGTGTAGATATTTCCATGTTCATGCAGATAGTGGTGTAGATATTTCCATGTTCATACAGATAGAGGGGCTGATATTTCCATGTTCATACAGATAGTGGTGCTGATATTTCCATGTTTATACAGGTAGCGGTGTAGATATTTCCATGTTCATCCAGATGGCTGTGTAGATATATCCATGTTCATACGGATGGCGGTGAAGATATTTCCATGTTCATACAGATAGCGGTGTAGATATTTCCATGTTCATACAGATATGGGTGTAGAGATTTCCATGTTCATACAGATAGCGGTGTAGCTATTTCCATGTTCATGCAGGTAGCGGTGTAGATATTTCCATGTTCATCCGGATTGCTGTGTAGATATATCCATGTTCATACAGATGGCGGTGAAGATATTTCCATGTTCATACAGATATTGGTGTAGATATTTCCATGTTCATACAGATAGCGGTGTAGCTATTTCCATGTTCATACAGATAGCGGGGTAGATATTTCCATGTTCATCCAGATGGCTGTGTAGATATATCCATGTTCATACAGATAGCGGTGTAGATATTTCCATGTTCATCCAGATGGCTGTGTAGATATATCCATGTTCATACAGATAGCGGTGTAGATATTTCCAGGTTCACACAGATAGCGGTGTAGATATTTCCATGTTCGTACAGATAGCGGTGTAGATATTTCCATGTTCATACAGATAGCGGTGCTTATATTTCCATGTTCATACAGGTAGCGGTGTACATATTTCCCCGTTTATACAGATAGCAGTGTAGATATTTCCATGTTTATACAGATAGCGGTGTAGATATTTCCAAGTTTATACAGATAACGGTGTAGATATCTCCATCTTAATACAGATGGTGGTTTAGATATTTATATGTTCATACAGATGGCGGTGCAGATATTTCCAAGTTCATACAGATGGCGGTGTAGATATTTCCATGTTTATAGAGATAGCGGTGTAGTTATTTCCATGTGTAAAGGGATAGCTTTGTAGATATTTCCATGTATATGCAGATAGCTGTGTAGATATTTCCATTTTCATGCAGATAGCGGTGCAGATATTTCCATGTTCAAACAGATAGCGGTGTAGATATTTCCATGTTCATACAGATAGTGGTGTAGATATTTCCATGTTTATACAGATAGCGGTGAAGATATATGCATGTTTACACAGACTGCAGTGTAGGTATTTCCATGTTCATACAGATAGCGGTGTAGATATTTCCATGTTCATCCCGATGGCTGTGTAGATATATCCATGTTCATACAGATGGCGGTGAAGATATTTCCATGTTTGTACAGATAGCGGTGTAGATATTTCCATGTTCATACAGATATTGGTGTTGATATTTCCATGTTCATACAGATAGCGGTGTTGCTATTTCCATGTTCATGCAGATAGCGGTGTAGATATTTCCATGTTCATCCAGATGTCTGTGTAGATATATCCATGTTCATACAGATGGCGGTGAAGATATTTCCAGGATCATACAAATAGCAGTGTAAATATTTCCATGTTCATTCAGATAGTGGTGTAGATATTTCTATGTTCATACAGATAGCGGTGTAGCTATTTCCATGTTCATACAGATAGCGGTGTAGATATTTCCATCTTCATCCAGATGGCTGTGTAGACATATAAATGTTCATACAGATGGCGGTGAAGATAATTCCATGTTCATACAGATAGCAGTGTAGATATTTCCATGTTCATGCAGATAGTGTTGTAGATATTTCCATGTTCATACAGATAGAGGGGCTGATATTT
The DNA here is from genome assembly GCF_029281585.2 of Gorilla gorilla gorilla. NCBI lineage: Eukaryota > Metazoa > Chordata > Mammalia > Primates > Hominidae > Gorilla > Gorilla gorilla. The sequence continues at coordinate 1,804,799 of NC_073233.2, read as the reverse complement.
CCATGTTCATACAGATAGTGGTGCTGATATTTCCATGTTTATACAGGTAGCGTTGTAGATATTTCCATGTTTATACAGATAGCGGTGTAGATATCTCCATCATAATTCAGATGGCGATGTAGATATATATATGTTCATAAAGATGGCCGTGCAGATATTTCCATGTTCATACAGGTGGCGGTGTAGATATATCCATGTTCATACAGATAGTGGTGTAGTTATTTCCATGTGTAAAGAGATAGCGGTGTAGATATTTCCATGTATATGCAGATAGCAGTGGAGATATTTCCATTTTCATGCAGATAGCGGTTTAGATATTTTCATGTTCAAACAGATAGCGGTGTAGATATTTCCATGTTCATACAGATAGCGGTGTAGATATTTCCATGTTTATACAGATAGCGGTGAAGATGTATGCATGTTTACACAGATAGCGGTGTAGATATTTCCATGTTCATACAGATAGCGGTGTAGATATTTCCATGTTCATCCAGATTGCTGTGAAGATATATCCATGTTCATACAGATAGCGGTGTAGATATTTCCATGTTCATACAGATAGTGCTGTAGATATTTCCATGTTCATGCAGATAGCGGTGTAGCTATTCCCATGTTCATACAGATAGCGGTGTAGATATTTCCATGTTCGTACAGATAGCGGTGTAGATATTTCCATGTTCATACAGATAGCGGTGCTTATATTTCCATGTTCATACAGGTAACGGTGTAGATATTTCCCTGTTTATACAGATAGCAGTGTAGATATTTCCATGTTTATACAGATAGCGGTGTAGATATTTCCAAGTTTATACAGATAGCGGTGTAGATATCTCCATCTTAATACAGATGGCGGTGTAGATATTTATATGTTCATACAGATGGCGGTGCAGATATTTCCATGTTCATACAGATGGCGGTGTAGATATTTCCATGTTTATAGAGATAGCGGTGTAGTTATTTCCATGTGTAAAGGGATAGCTTTGTAGATATTTCCATGTACATGCTGATTGCTGTGTAGATATTTCCATTTTCATGCAGATAGCTGTGTAGATATTTCGATGTTCATCCAGATGGCTGTTTAGACATATCCATGTTCATACAGATGGCGGTGAATATAATTCCATGCTCATACAGATAGCGGTGTAGATATTTCCATGTTCATACAGATAGTGGTGTAGATATTTCCATGTTCATACAGATAGAGGGGCTGATATTTCCATGTTCATACAGATAGCGGTGCTGATACTTCCATGTTTATACAGGTAGCGTTGTAGATATTTCCATGTTTATACAGATAGCGGTGTAGATATCTCCATCTTAATACAGATGGCGATGTAGATATTTATATGTTCATACAGATGGCCGTGCGGATATTTCCATGTTCATACAGATGGCGATGTAGATATATCCATGTTCATACAGATAGCGGTGTAGTTATTTCCATGTGTAAAGAGATAGCGGTGTAGATATTTCCATATATATGCAGATAGCTGTGTAGATATTTCCATTTTCATGCAGAAAAAGCGGTTTAGATATTTCCATGTTCAAACAGATAGCGGTGTAGATATTTCCATGTTCATACAGATAGCGGTGTAGATATTTCCATGTTTATACAGAGAGCGGTGAAGATGTATGCATGTTTACACAGATAGCGGTGTAGATATTTCCATGTTCATACAGATAGCGGTGTAGATATTTAAATGTTCATCCTGATGGCTGTGTAGATATATCCATGTTCATACAGATAGCGGTGTAGATATTTCCATGTTCATGCAGATAGCGGTGTAGATATTTCCATGTTCATCCATATGGCTGTGTAGATATATCCATGTTCATACAGATGGCGGTGAAGATATTTCCATGTTCATACAGATAGCAGTGTAGATATTTCCATGTTCGTACATATAGTGGTGTAGATATTTCCATGTTCATCCAGATGGCTGTGTAGTTATTTCCATGTTCATACAGATGGCGGTGAAGTTATTTCCATGTTCATACAGATAGCGGTGTAGATATTTCCATGTTCATACAGATAGCGGTGTAGATATTTCCATCTTCATACAGATAGCGGTGCTGATATTTCCATGTTTATACAGCTAGCGGTGTAGATATTTCCATGTTTATACTGATTGCGGTGTATATATTTCCATGTTTATACAGATAGCGGTGTAGATATTTCCATGTTTATACAGATAGCGGTGTAGGTATCTCCATGTTAATACTGATAGCGGTGTGGATATGTATAAGTTCATACAGATGGCGGTGCAGATATTTCCATGTTCATACAGATGGCGGTGTAGATATCTCCATGTTTATAGAGATAGCGGTGTAGTTATTTCCATGTATAAAGAGATAGCTTTGTAGATATTTCCATTTTCAGGCAGATAGCGGTGTAGATATTTCCATGTTCAAACAGATAGCGTTGTAGATATTTCCATGTTCATACAGATAGCGGTGCTGATATTTCCGTGTTTATACAGGTAGCGGTGTAGGTATTTCCATGTTTATACAGATAGCGGTGTAGATATTTCCATGTTTATACAGATAGCGGTGTAGATATTTCCATGTTTATACAGATAGCGGTGTAGATATCTCCATCTTAATATAGATGGCGGTGTAGATATTTATATGTTCATACAGATGGCGGTGCAGATATTTCCATGTTCATACAGATCGCGGTGTTGATATTTCCATGTTCATACAGATAGCGGTGTTGTTATTTCCATGTGTAAAAGATAGCTGTGTAGATATTTCCATGTATATGCAGATAGCTGTGTAGATATTTCCATTTTCATGCAGATAGCGGTTTAGATATTTCCATGTTCAAACAGATAGTGGTGTAGATATTTCCATGTTCATCCAGATAGCGGTGTAGATATTTCCATGTTTATACAGATAGCGGGGAAGATATTTGCATGTATACACAGATAGCGGTCTAGATATTTCCATGTTCATCCAGATGGCTGTGTTGATATATCCATGTTCATACAGATAACGGTGTAGATATTTCCATGTTCATACAGATAATGGTGTAGATATTTCCATGTTCATACAGATAGCGGTGTAGCTATTTTCATGTTCATGCAAATAGCGGTGTAGATTTTTCCATGTTCATCCAGATGGCTGTGTAGATATATGAATGATCATACAGATGGCGGTGAAGGTATTTCCATGTTCATACAGATAGCGGTGTAGATATTTCCATGTTCATGCAGATAGCGGTGTAGATATTTCCATGTTCATACAGATATCGGTGCTTATATTTCCATGTTTATACAGGTAGCGGTGTAGATATTTCCATGTTGATACAGATAGCGGTGTAGATATTTCCATGTTTATACAGATAGCGGTGTAGATATTTCCAAGTTCACACAGATAGCAGTGTAGCTATTTCCATGTTCATACAGATAGCGGTGTAGATATTTCCATGTTCATACAGATGGCTGTGTAGACATATCCATGTTCATACAGATGGCGGTGAAGGTAATTCCATGTTCATACAGATAGCGGTGTAGATAATTCCATGTTCATACAGATAGTGGTGTAGATATTTCCATGTTCATACAGATTGAGGGGCTGATATTTCCATGTTCATACAAATAGCGGTGTTGATAATTCCATGTTTATACAGTTAGCGGTGTAGATATTTCCATGTTCATCCAGATGGCTGTGTAGATATATCCATGTTCATACGGATGGCGGTGAAGATATTTCCATGTTCGTACAGATAGCGGTGTAGATATTTCCATGTTCATACAGATATGGGTGTAGATATTTCCATGTTCATACAGATAGCGGTGTAGCTATTTCCATGTTCATGCAGGTAGCGGTGTAGGTATTTCCATGTTCATCCGGATTGCTGTGTTGATATATCCATGTTCATACAGATGGCGGTGAAGGTATTTCCATGTTCATACAGATATTGGTGTAGATATTTCCATGTTCATACAGATAGCGGTGTAGCTATTTCCATGTTCATACAGATAGCGGTGTAGATATTTCCATGTTCATCCAGATGGCTGTGTAGATATATCCATGTTCATACAGATAGCGGTGTAGATATTTCCAGGTTCACACAGATAGCGGTGTAGATATTTCCATGTTCGTACAGATAGCGGTGTAGATATTTCCATGTTCATACAGATAGCGGTGCTTATATTTCCATGTTCATACAGGTAGCGGTGTAGATATTTCCCCGTTTATACAGAAAGCAGTGTAGATATTTCCATGTTTATACTGATAGCGGTGTAGATATTTCCAAGTTTATACAGATAACGGTGTAGATATCTCCATCTTAATACAGATGGCGGTGTAGATATTTATATGTTCATACAGATGGCGGTGCAGATATTTCCAAGTTCATACAGATGGCGGTGTAGATATTTCCATGTTTATAGAGATAGCGGTGTAGTTATTTCCATGTGTAAAGGGATAGCTTTGTAGATATTTCCATGTATATGCAGATAGCTGTGTAGATATTTCCATTTTCATGCAGATAGCGGTGCAGATATTTCCATGTTCAAACAGATAGCGGTGTAGATATTTCCATGTTCATACAGATAGTGGTGTAGATATTTCCATGTTCATACAGATAGAGGGGCTGATATTTCCATGTTCATACAGATAGCGGTGCTGATACTTCCATGTTTATACAGGTAGCGTTGTAGATATTTCCATGTTTATACAGATAGCGGTGTAGATATCTCCATCTTAATACAGATGGCGATGTAGATATTTATATGTTCATACAGATGGCCGTGCGGATATTTCCATGTTCATACAGATGGCGATGTAGATATATCCATGTTCATACAGATAGCGGTGTAGTTATTTCCATGTGTAAAGAGATAGCGGTGTAGATATTTCCATATATATGCAGATAGCTGTGTAGATATTTCCATTTTCATGCAGAAAAAGCGGTTTAGATATTTCCATGTTCAAACAGATAGCGGTGTAGATATTTCCATGTTCATACAGATAGCGGTGTAGATATTTCCATGTTTATACAGAGAGCGGTGAAGATGTATGCATGTTTACACAGATAGCGGTGTAGATATTTCCATGTTCATACAGATAGCGGTGTAGATATTTAAATGTTCATCCTGATGGCTGTGTAGATATATCCATGTTCATACAGATAGCGGTGTAGATATTTCCATGTTCATGCAGATAGCGGTGTAGATATTTCCATGTTCATCCATATGGCTGTGTAGATATATCCATGTTCATACAGATGGCGGTGAAGATATTTCCATGTTCATACAGATAGCAGTGTAGATATTTCCATGTTCGTACAGATAGTGGTGTAGATATTTCCATGTTCATCCAGATGGCTGTGTAGTTATTTCCATGTTCATACAGATGGCGGTGAAGATATTTCCATGTTCATACAGATAGCGGTGTAGATATTTCCATGTTCATACAGATAGCGGTGTAGATATTTCCATCTTCATACAGATAGCGGTGCTGATATTTCCATGTTTATACAGCTAGCAGTGTAGATATTTCCATGTTTATACTGATTGCGGTGTATATATTTCCATGTTTATACAGATAGCGGTGTAGATATTTCCATGTTTATACAGATAGCGGTGTAGGTATCTCCATGTTAATACTGATAGCGGTGTAGATATGTATAAGTTCATACAGATGGCGGTGCAGATATTTCCATGTTCATACAGATGGCGGTGTAGATATCTCCATGTTTATAGAGATAGCGGTGTAGTTATTTCCATGTATAAAGAGATAGCTTTGTAGATATTTCCATTTTCATGCAGATAGCGGTGTAGATATTTCCATGTTCAAACAGATAGCGTTGTAGATATTTCCATGTTCATACAGATAGCGGTGCTGATATTTCCGTGTTTATACAGGTAGCGGTGTAGGTATTTCCATGTTTATACAGATAGCGGTGTAGATATTTCCATGTTTATACAGATAGCGGTGTAGATATTTCCATGTTTATACAGATAGCGGTGTAGATATCTCCATCTTAATATAGATGGCGGTGTAGATATTTATATGTTCATACAGATGGCGGTGCAGATATTTCCATGTTCATACAGATCGCGGTGTTGATATTTCCATGTTCATACAGATAGCGGTGTTGTTATTTCCATGTGTAAAAGATAGCTGTGTAGATATTTCCATGTATATGCAGATAGCTGTGTAGATATTTCCATTTTCATGCAGATAGCGGTGTAGATATTTCCATGTTCAAACAGATAGCGGTGTAGATATTTCCATGTTCATCCAGATAGCGGTGTAGATATTTCCATGTTTATACAGATAGCCGGGAAGATATATGCATGTATACACAGATAGCGGTCTAGATATTTCCATGTTCATCCAGATGGCTGTGTTGATATATCCATGTTCATACAGATAACGGTGTAGATATTTCCATGTTCATACAGATAATGGTGTAGATATTTCCATGTTCATACAGATAGCGGTGTAGCTATTTTCATGTTCATGCAAATAGCGGTGTAGATTTTTCCATGTTCATCCAGATGGCTGTGTAGATATATGCATGATCATACAGATGGCGGTGAAGGTATTTCCATGTTCATACAGATAGCGGTGTAGATATTTCCATGTTCATACAGATAGCGGGGTAGATATTTCCAAGTTTATACAGGTAGCGGTGTAGATATCTCCATCTTAATACAGATGGCGGTGTAAGATTTATATGTTCATACAGATGGTGGTGCAGATATTTCCATGTTCATACAGATGGCGGTGTAGATATTTCCATGTTGATAGATATACTGGTGTACTTATTTCCATGTGTAAGGAGATAGCTTTGTAGATATTTCCATGTATATGCAGATAGCTGCGTAGATATTTCCATCTTCATGCAGATAGCGGTGTAGATATTTCCATGTTCAAACAGATAGCGGTGTAGTTATTTCCATGTTCATACAGATAGCGGTGTAGATATTTCCATGTTCGTATACATTGCGGTGTAGATATTTCCATCTTAATACAGATAGCGGTGCTTATATTTCCATGTTTATACAGGTAGCGGTGTAGATATTTCCATGTTTATACAGATAGCGGTGTAGATATTTCCATGTTTATATGGATAGAAGTGTAGATATTTCCAAGTTAATACAGATAGCGGTGTAGATATCTCCATCTTAATACAGTTGGCGGTGTAGAGATTTATATGTTCATACAGATGGTGGTGCAGATATTTCCATGTTCATACAGATGGCGGTGTAGGTATTTCCATGTTTATAGATATACTGGTGTAGTTATTTCCATGTGTAAAGAGATAGCTTTGTAGATATTTCCATGTATATGCAGATAGCTGTGTAGATATTTCCATTTTCATGCAGATAGCGGTGTAGTTATTTCCATGTTCAAACAGATAGCGGTGTAGTTATTTCCATGTTCATACAGATAGCCGTGTAGATATTTCCATCTTCATACAAATAGCGGTGTAGATATTTCCATGTTCATACAGATAGCGGTGTAGATATTTCCATGTTTATGCAGATAGCGGTGTTGATATTTCCATGTTTATACAGATAGCGGTGTAGATATCTCCATCTTAATACAGATGGCGGTGTAGATATTTATGTGTTCATACACACGGCGGTGCAGATATTTCCATGTTTATACAGATGGCGGTGTAGATATTTCCATGTTCATAGAGATAGCGGTGTAGTTATTTCCATGTGTAAAGAGATAGCTGTGAAGATATTTCCATGTATATGCAGATAGCTGTGTAGATATTTCCATTTTCATGCAGATAGCGGTGTAGATATTTCCATGTTCAAACAGGTAGTGGTGCAGATATTTCCATGTTCATACAGATAGCGGTGTAGATATTTCCATGTTTATACAGATAGCGGAGAAGATGTATGCATGTTTACACAGATAGCGGAGAAGATATTTCCATGTTCATACAGATAGCGGTGTAGATATTTCCATGTTCACCCAGATGGCTGTGTAGTTATTTCCATGTTCATACACATGGCGGTGAAGATATTTCCATGTTCATACAGATAGTGGTGTAGATATTTCCATGTTCATACAGATAGTGGTGTAGATATTTCCATGTTCATACAGATAGCGGTGCTGATATTTCCATGTTCATCCAGAAGGCTGTGTAGATATATGCATGTTCGTACAGATGGCGGTGAAGATATTTCCATGTTCATACTGATGGCGCTGTGGATATTACCGTGTTCATACAGATAGCGGTGATGATATTTCCATGTTTATAAAGGTAGCGGTGTAGATATTTCCATGTTTATACAGATAGCGGTGTAAATATTTCCATGTTTATAGAGATAGCGTTGTGGATATTTCCATGTTTATACAGATAGAGGTGTAGATATCTCCATCTTAATACAGATGGCGGTGTAGATATTTATATGTTCATACAGATAGCTTTGCAGATATTTCCATGCTCATACAGATGGCGGTGTAGATATTACCATGTTCATACAGATAGCGGTGGAGTTATTTCCATGTGTAAAGAGATAGCTGTGTAGATATTTCCAAGTATATGCAGATAGCTGTGTAGATATTTCCATTTTCATGCAGATAGCGGTGTAGATATTTCCATGTTCAAACAGATATCGGTGTAGATATTTCCATGTTCATACTGATAGCGGTGTAGATATTTCCATGTTTATACAGATAGCGGTGAAGATGTATGCATGTTTAAACAGATAGCGGTGTAGATATTTCCATGTTCATCCAGATGGCTGTGTAGTTATATCCATGTTCATACAGATGGCGTTGAAGATATTTCCATGTTCATACAGATAGCGGTGTAGATATTTCCATGTTCATACAGATAGCGGTTTAGATATTTCCATGTTCATACAGATAGCGGTGTAGATATTTCCATGTTTACAGATAGTGGTGTAGTTATTTCCATGTTCATCCATATGGCTGTGTAGATATATCCATGTTCATACAGATGGCGGTGAAGGTATTTCCATGTTCATACAGATAGCGGGGTAGATATTTCTATGTTCATATAGATAGCGGTGTAGATATTTCCATGTTCATACAGATAGCGGGGTAGATATTTCCAAGTTTATACAGGTAGCGGTGTAGATATCTCCATCTTAATACAGATGGCGGTGTAAAGATTTATATGTTCATACAGATGGTGGTGCAGATATTTCCATGTTCATACAGATGGCGGTGTAGATATTTCCATGTTGATAGATATACTGGTGTACTTATTTCCATGTGTAAAGAGATAGCTTTGTAGATATTTCCATGTATATGCAGATAGCTGCGTAGATATTTCCATCTTCATGCAGATAGCGGTGTAGATATTTCCATGTTCAAACAGATAGCGGTGTAGTTATTTCCATGTTCATACAGATAGCGGTGTAGATATTTCCATGTTCGTATACATTGCGGTGTAGATATTTCCATCTTAATACAGATAGCGGTGCTTATATTTCCATGTTTATACAGGTAGCGGTGTAGATATTTCCATGTTTATACAGATAGCGGTGTAGATATTTCCATGTTTATATGGATAGAAGTGTAGATATTTCCAAGTTAATACAGATAGCGGTGTAGATATCTCCATCTTAATACAGTTGGCGGTGTAGAGATTTATATGTTCATACAGATGGTGGTGCAGATATTTCCATGTTCATACAGATGGCGGTGTAGGTATTTCCATGTTTATAGATATACTGGTGTAGTTATTTCCATGTGTAAAGAGATAGCTTTGTAGATATTTCCATGTATATGCAGATAGCTGTGTAGATATTTCCATTTTCATGCAGATAGCGGTGTAGTTATTTCCATGTTCAAACAGATAGCGGTGTAGTTATTTCCATGTTCATACAGATAGCCGTGTAGATATTTCCATCTTCATACAAATAGCGGTTTAGATATTTCCATGTTCATACAGATAGCGGTGCTTATATTTCCATGTTTATACAGGTAGCGGTGTAGATATTTCCATGTTTATACAGATAGCGGTGTAGATATTTCCATGTTTATACAGATAGCGGTGTAGATATCTCCATCTTAATACAGATGGCGGTGTAGATATTTATGTGTTCATACACACGGCGGTGCAGATATTTCCATGTTTATACAGATGGCGGTGTAGATATTTCCATGTTTATAGAGATAGCGGTGTAGTTATTTCCATGTGTAAAGAGATAGCTGTGCAGATATTTCCATGTATATGCAGATAGCTGTGTAGATATTTCCATTTTCATGCAGATAGCGGTGTAGATATTTCCATGTTCAAACAGGTAGCGGTGCCTATATTTCCAAGTTCATACAGATAGTGGTGTAGATATTTCCATGTTTATACAGATAGCGGAGAAGATGTATGCATGTTTACACAGATAGCGGTGAAGATATTTCCATGTTCATACAGATAGCGGTGTAGATATTTCCATGTTCACCCAGATGGCTGTGTAGTTATTTCCATGTTCATACACATGGCGGTGAAGATATTTCCATGTTCATACAGATAGTGGTGTAGATATTTCCATGTTCATACAGATAGTGGTGTAGATATTTCCATGTTCATACAGATAGCGGTGCTGATATTTCCATGTTCATCCAGAAGGCTGTGTAGATATATGCATGTTCGTACAGATGGCGGTGAAGATATTTCCATGTTCATACTGATGGCGCTGTGGATATTACCGTGTTCATACAGATAGCGGTGATGATATTTCCATGTTTATAAAGGTAGCGGTGTAGATATTTCCATGTTTATACAGATAGCGGTGTAAATATTTCCATGTTTATAGAGATAGCGTTGTGGATATTTCCATGTTTATACAGATAGAGGTGTAGATATCTCCATCTTAATACAGATGGCGGTGTAGATATTTATATGTTCATACAGATAGCGGTGCAGATATTTCCATGCTCATACAGATGGCGGTGTAGATATTACCATGTTCATACAGATAGCGGTGGAGTTATTTCCATGTGTAAAGAGATAGCTTTGTAGATATTTCCATGTATATGCAGATAGCTGTGTAGATATTTCCATTTTCATGCAGATAGCGGTGTAGATATTTCCATGTTCAAACAGATATTGGTGTAGATATTTCCAGGTTCATACAGATAGCGGTGTAGATATTTCCATGTTTATACAGATAGCGGTGAAGACGTGTGCCTGTTTACACAGATAGAGGTGTAGATATTTTCATGTTTATCCAGATGGCTGTGTAGATATATCCATGTTCATACAGATAGCGGTGTAAATATCTCCATGTTCATACAGACAGTGGTGTAGATATTTCCATGTTCATACAGATAGCGGTGTAGCTATTTCCAAGTCCATGCAGATAGCGGTGTAGATATTTCCATGTTCATCCAGATGGCTGTTTGGATATATCCATCTTCATGCAGATGGCGGTGAAGATATTTCCATGTTCATAAAGATAGCAGTGTAGATATTTCCATGTTCATACAGGTAGCGGTGTAGATATTTCCATGTTTATACAGATAGCGGTGTAGATATTTCCATGTTGATACAGATAGCGGTGTAGATATTTCCATGTTCATCCAGACGGCTGTGTAGATATGTCCATGTTCATACAGATGGCGGTGAAGATATTTCCTTGTTTATACAGATAGCGGTGAAGATGTATGCATGTTTACACAGATAGCAGTGTAGATATTTCCATGTTCATACAGATATCGGTGTAGATATTTCCATGTTCATCCAGATGGCTGTGTAGATATATCCATGTTCATACAGATAGCGGTGAAGATATTTCCATGTTCATCCAGATGGCTCTGTAGATATATCCATGTTCATACGGATGGCGGTGAAGATATTTCCATGTTCGTACAGATAGCGGTGTAGATATTTCCCTGTTTATACACATAGCAGTGTTGATATTTCCATGTTTATACAGATAGCGGTGTAGATATTTCTAAGTTTATACAGATAGCGGTGTAGATATTTCCAAGTTTATACAGATAACGGTGTAGATATCTCCATCTTAATACAGATGGCGGTGTAGATATTTATATGTTCATACAGATGGCGGTGCAGATATTTCCAAGTTCATACAGATGGCGGTGTAGATATTTCCATATTTATAGAGATAGCAGTGTAGTTATTTCCATGTGTAAAGGGATAGCTTTGTAGATATTTCCATGTATATGCAGATAGCTGTGTAGATATTTCCATTTTCATGCAGATAGCGGTGCAGATATTTCCATGTTCAAACAGATAGCGGTGTAGGTATTTCCATGTTTTTACAGATAGCTGTGTAGATATTTCCATGTTCATCCAGATGGCTGTGTAGATATATCCATGTTCATACAGATGGCGGTGAAGATATTTCCATGTTCGTACAGATAGCGGTGTAGATATTTCCATGTTCATACAGATATTGGTGTAGATATTTCCATGTTCATACAGATAGCGGTGTAGATATTTCCATGTTTATACAGATAGCTGTGTAGATATTTCCAGGTTCAAATAGATATCGGTTTAATTTCCATGTTCATTAAGATAGCGGTGTAGATATTTCCATGTTTATACAGATAGCGGTGAAGATGAATGCATGTTTACACAGATAGCGGTGTAGCTATTTCCATGTTCATACAGATAGCGGTGTAGATATTTCCATGTTTATACAGATAGCGGTGTAGATATTTCCATGTTTATACAGAAAGCGGTGTAGATATCTCCACCTTAATACAGATAGCGGTGTAGATATTTATATGTTCATACAGATGGCAGTGCAGATATTTCCATGTTCATACAGATGGCGGTGTAGATATTTCCATGTTCATACAGATAGCGGTGTAGTTATTTCCATGTGTAAAGAGATAGCTGCGTAGATATTTCCATGTATATGCAGATAGCTGTGTAGATATTTCCATTTTCATGCAGATAGCGGTTTAGATATTTCCATGTTCAAACAGATAGCGGTGTAGATATTTCCATGTTCATACAGATGGCGGTGCAGATATTTCCAAGTTCATACAGATGGCGGTGTAGATATTTCCATATTTATAGAGATAGCAGTGTAGTTATTTCCATGTGTAAAGGGATAGCTTTGTAGATATTTCCATGTATATGCAGATAGCTGTGTAGATATTTCCATTTTCATGCAGATAGCGGTGCAGATATTTCCATGTTCAAACAGATAGCGGTGTAGGTATTTCCATGTTTTTACAGATAGCTGTGTAGATATTTCCATGTTCATCCAGATGGCTGTGTAGATATATCCATGTTCATACAGATGGCGGTGAAGATAATTCCATGTTCATACAGATAGCGGTGTAGATATTTCCATGTTCATACAGATAGTTGTGTAGATATTTCCATGTTCATACAGATAGAGGGGCTGATATTTCCATGTTCATACAGATAGCGGTGCTGATATTTCCATGTTTATACAGGTAGCGTTGTAGATATTTCCATGTTCGTACAGATAGCGGTCTAGATATTTCCATGTTCATACAGATATTGGTGTAGATATTTCCATGTTCATACAGATAGCGGTTTAGATATTTCCATGTTCAAACAGATAGCGGTGTAGATATTTCCATGTTCATACAGAAAGCGGTGTAGGTATTTCCATGTTCATCCAGATGGCTGTGTAGATATATCCATGTTAATACAGATAGCGGTGTAGATATTTCCATGTTCATACAGGTAGTCCTGTAGATATTTCCATCTTCATACAGATAGCGGTGAAGCTATTTCCATGTTCATACAGATAGCGGTGAAGCTATTTCCATGTTCGTACAGATAGCGGTGTAGATATTTCCATGTTCATACAGATAGTGGTGCTTATATTTCCATGTTTATACAGGTAGCGGTGTAGATATTTCCATGTTTATACAGATAGCAGTGTAGATATTTCCATGTTTATACAGATAGCTGTGTAGATATTTCCAGGTTCAAACAGATATCGGTTTAATTTCCATGTTCATTAAGATAGCGGTGTAGATATTTCCATGTTTATACAGATAGCGGTGAAGATGAATGCATGTTTACACAGATAGCGGTGTAGATATTTCCATGTTCATACAGATAGCGGTGTAGATATTTCCATGTTCATCCAGATGGCTGTGTAGATATATCCATGTTCATACAGATAGCGGTGTTTATATTTCCATGTTCATACAGATAGTGGTGTAGGTATTTCCATATTCATACAGATAGCGGTGTAGCTATTTCCATGTTCATACAGATAGCGGTGTAGATATTTCCATGTTCGTACAGACAGCGGTGCTGATATTTCCATGTTTATACAGGTAGCGGTGCAGATATTTCCATGTTTATAGAGATAGCGGTGTAGATATTTCCATGTTTATACAGATAGCGGTGTAGATATTTCCATGTTTATACAGAAAGCGGTGTAGATATCTCCACCTTAATACAGATGGCGGTGTAGATATTTATATGTTCATACAGATGGCCGTGCAGATATTTCCATGTTCATACAGATGGCGGTGTAGATATATCCATGTTCATACAGATAGCGGTGTAGATATTTCCATGTTCATACAGATAGTGCTGTAGATATTTCCATGTTCATGCAGATAGCGGTTTAGCTATTTCCATGTTCATACATATATCGGTGTAGATATTTCCATGTTCATACAGGTAGCGGTGTAGATATTTCCATGTTCGTACAGATAGCGGTGTAGATATTTCCATGTTCATACAGATAGCGGTGTAGATATTTCCCTGTTTATACAGATAGCAGTGTAGATATTTCCATGTTCATGCAGATAGCTGTGTAGATATTTCCATTTTCATGCAGATAGCGGTGTAGATATTTCCATGTTCGTACTGATAGTGGTGTAGATATTTCCATGTTCATACAGATAGCGGTGTAGCTATTTCCATGTTCATACAGATAGCGGTGTAGATATTTCCATGTTCATCCAGATGGCTGTGCAGACATATCCATGTTCATACAGATGGCGGTGAAGATAATTCCATGTTCATACAGATAGCGGTGTAGATATTTCCATGTTAATACAGATAGTGGTGTAGATATTTCCAAGTTCATACAGATAGAGGGGCTGATATTTCCATGTTCATACAGATAGCGGTGCTGATATTTCCATGTTTATACTGGTAGCGGTGTAGATCTTTCCATGTTCGTACAGATAGCGGTTTAGATATTTCCATGTTCATTCAGATAGCGGTGCTGATATTTCCATGTTTATACAGGTAGCGGTGCAGATATTTCCATGTTTTTACAGATAGCGGTGTAGATATTTCCATGTTTATACAGATAGCGGTGTAGATATTTCCAGGTTTACACAGATAGCGGTGTAGATATTTCCATGTTCATCCAGATGGCTGTGTAGATATATCCATGTTCATACAGATGGCGGTGAAGATATTTCCATGTTCATACAGATAGCGGTGTAGATATTTCCATGTTCATACAGATAGTGGTGTAGATATTTCCATGTTCATACAGATAGCGGTGTAGCTATTTCCATGTTCATACAGATAGCGGTGTAGGTATTTCCATGTTCATCCAGATGGCTGTGTAGATATATCCATTTTCATACAGATGGCGGTGAAGATATTTCCATGCTCATACAGATAGCGGTGTAGATATGTCCACGTTCATACATATAGTGGTGTTGATATTTCCATGTTCATACAGATAGAGGGTCTGATATTTCCATGTTCATACAGATAGCGGTGCTGATATTTCCATGTTTAAACAGGTAGCGGTGTAGATATTTCCATGTTCATACAGATAGCGGTGTAGATATTTCCATGTTTATACAGATAGCGGTGTAGATATCTCCACCTTAATACAGATGGTGGTGAAGCTATTTCCATGTTCGTACAGATAGCGGTGTAGATATTTCCATGTTCGTACAGATATCGGTGTAGTTATTTCCATGTGTAAAGAGATAGATGCGTAGATATTTCCATGTATATGCAGATAGCTGTGTAGATATTTCCATTTTCATACAGATAGCGGTTTAGATATTTCCATGTTCAAACAGAGAGCGGTGTAGATATTTCCATGTTCATACAGATAGCGGTGTAGGTATTTCCATGTTTATACAGATAGCGGTGAAGATGTATGCATGTTTACACAGATAGCGGTGTAGATATTTCCATGTTCATACAGAAAGCGGTGTAGGTATTTCCATGTTCATCCAGATGGCTGTGTAGATATATCCATGTTAATACAGATAGCGGTGTAGATATTTCCATTTTCATACAGGTAGTGCTGTAGATATTTCCATCTTCATACAGATAGCGGTGAAGCTATTTCCATGTTCATACAGATAGCGGTGAAGCTATTTCCATGTTCGTACAGATAGCGGTGTAGATATTTCCATGTTCGTACAGATAGCGGTGTAGATATTTCCATGTTCATACAGATAGCGGTGCTTATATTTCCATGTTTATACAGGCAGCGGTGTAGATATTTCCATGTTCATACAGATAGCAGTGCTGATATTTCCATGTTTATACAGGTAGCGGTGTAGATATTTCCATGTTTATACAGATAGCGGTGTAGATATCTCCATCTTAATACAGATGGCGGTGTATATATTTATATGTTCATACAGATAGTGGTGTAGATATTTCCATGTTTATACAGGCAGCGGTGTAGATATTTCCATGTTTATACAGATAGCGGTGAAGATGTACGCATGTTTACACAGATAGCGGTGTAGGTATTTCCATGTTCATACAGATAGCGGTGTAGATATTTCCATGTTCATCCAGATGGCTGTGTAGATATATCCATGTTCATACAGATGGCGGTGAAGATATTTCCATGTTCCTACAGATAGCGGTGTAGATATTTCCATATTCATACAGATATTGGTGAAGATATTTCCATGTTCATACAGATAGCGGTGTAGCTATTTCCATGTTAATGCAGATAGCGGAGTAGATATTTCCATGTTCATCCAGATGGCTGTGTAGATATATCCATGTTCATACAGATGGCGGTGAAGATATTTCCATGTTCATACAGCTGGCGGTGTAGCTATTTCCATGTTCATACAGATAGCGGTGTAGATATTTCCATGTTCATCCAGATGGCTGTTTAGACATATCCATGTTCATAGAGATGGCGGTGAATATAATTCCATGCTCATACAGATAGCGGTGTAGATATTTCCATGTTCATACAGATAGTGGTGTAGATATTTCCATGTTCATACAGATAGAGGGGCTGATATTTCCATGTTCATACAGATAGCGGTGCTGATACTTCCATGTTTATACAGGTAGCGGTGTAGATATTTCCATGTTCATCCATATGGCTGTGTAGATATATCCATGTTCATACAGATGGCGGTGAAGATATTTCCATGTTCATACAGATAGCAGTGTAGATATTTCCATGTTCGTACAGATAGTGGTGTAGATATTTCCATGTTCATCCAGATGGCTGTGTAGTTATTTCCATGTTCATACAGATGGAGGTGAAGATATTTCCATGTTCATACAGATAGTGGTGTAGATATTTCCATGTTCATACAGATAGCGGTGTAGATATTTCCATCTTCATACAGATAGCGGTGCTGATATTTCCATGTTTATACAGCTAACGGTGTAGATATTTCCATGTTTATACTGATAGCGGTGTATATATTTCCATGTTTATACAGATAGCGGTGCAGATATTTCCATGTTTATACAGATAGCGTTGTAGGTATCTCCATCTTAATACTGATAGCGGTGTAGATATTTATAAGTTCATACAGATGGCGGTGCAGATATTTCCATGTTCATACAGATGGCGGTGTAGATATCTCCATGTTTATAGAGATAGCGGTGTAGTTATTTCCATGTATAAAGAGATAGCTTTGTAGATATTTCCATTTTCATGCAGATAGCGGTGAAGATATTTCCATGTTCAAACAGATAGCGGTGTAGATATTTCCATGTTCACACAGATAGCGGTGCTGATATTTCCATGTTTATACAGGTAGCGGTGTAGGTATTTCCATGTTTATACAGATAGCGGTGAGGATGTATGCATGTTTACACAGATAGCGGTGTAGATATTTCCATGTTTATACAGATAGCGGTGTATATATCTCCATCTTAATATAGATGGCGGTGTAGATATTTATGTGTTCATACAGATGGCGGTGCAGATATTTCCATGTTCATACAGATGGCGGTGTTGATATTTCCATGTTCATACAGATAGCGGTGTTGTTATTTCCATTTGTAAAGAGATAGCTGTGTAGATATTTCCATGTAGATGCAGATAGCTGTGTAGATATTTCCATTTTCATGCAGATAGCGGTGTAGATATTTCCATGTTCAAACAGATAGCGGTGTAGATATTTCCATGTTCATCCAGATAGCGTTGTAGATATTTCCATGTTTATACAGATAGCGGGGAAGATATATGCAAGTTTACACAGATAGCGGTCTAAATATTTCCATGTTCATCCAGATGGCTGTGTTGATATATCCATGCTCATACAGATAACGGTGTAGATATTTCCATGTTCATACAGATAGTGGTGTAGATATTTCCATGTTCTTACAGATAGCGGTGTAGCTATTCCCATGTTCATGCAGATAGCGGTGTAGATTTTTCCATGTTCATCCAGATGGCTGTGTAGATATATCCATGTTCATACAGATGGCGGTGAAGATATTTCCATGTTCATACAGATAGCGGTGTAGATATTTCCGTGTTCATACAGATAGCGGTGTAGATATTTCCATGTTCATGCAGATAGCAGTGTAGATATTTCCATGTTTATACAGATAGCGGTGTAGATATTTCCATGTTCATACAGATAGCAGTGTAGATATTTCCATGTTTATAAAGATAGAGGTGTAGATATCTCCATCTTAATACAGATGGCGGTGTAGATATTTATATGTTCATACAGATGGAGGTGCAGATATTTCCATGTTCATACTGATGGCCGTGTAGATATTACCATGTTCATACAGATAGCGGTATAGTTATTTCCATGTGTAAAGAGATGGCTGTGTAGATATTTCCATGTATATGCAGATAGCTGTGTAGATATTTCCATTTTCATGCAGATAGCGGTGTAGATATTTCCATGTTCAAACAGATATCGGTGTAGATATTTCCATGTTCATACAGATGGCGGTAAAGATATTTCCATGTTTATACAGATAGCGGTGAAGATGTATGCATGTTTACACACATAGCGGTGTAGATATTTGCATGTTCATACAGATAGTGCTGTAGATATTTCCATGTTCATACACATAGCGGTGTACCTATTTCCATGTTCATACAGATAGCGGCGTAGATATTTCCATGTTCATACAGATAGCGGTGTAGATATTTCCATGTTCATCCAGATGACTGTGTAGATATATCCATGTTCCTACAGATAGCGGTGAAGATATTTCCATGTTCATACAGATAGTGCTGTAGATATTTCCATGTTCATACACATAGCGGTGTACCTATTTCCATGTTCATACAGATAGCGGCGTAGATATTTCCATGTTCGTACAGATAGCGGTGTAGATATTTCCATGTTCATACAGATATCGGTGCTTATATTTCCATGTTTATACAGGCAGCGGTGTAGATATTTCCATGTTCATACAGATAGCGGTGTAGATATTTCCATGTTCATCCAGATGGCTGTGTAGATATATCCATGTTCATACAGATGGCGGTGAAGATATTTCCATGTTCCTACAGATAGCGGTGTAGATATTTCCATATTCATACAGATATTGGTGAAGATATTTCCATGTTCATACAGATAGCGGTGTAGCTATTTCCATGTTAATGCAGATAGCGGAGTAGATATTTCCATGTTCATCCAGATGGCTGTGTAGATATATCCATGTTCATACAGATGGCGGTGAAGATATTTCCATGTTCATACAGCTGGCGGTGTAGCTATTTCCATGTTCATACAGATAGCGGTGTAGATATTTCCATGTTCATCCAGATGGCTGTTTAGACATATCCATGTTCATAGAGATGGCGGTGAATATAATTCCATGCTCATACAGATAGCGGTGTAGATATTTCCATGTTCATACATATAGTGGTGTAGATATTTCCATGTTCATACAGATAGAGGGGCTGAAATTTCCATGTTCATACAGATAGCGGTGCTGATACTTCCATGTTTATACAGGTAGCGGTGTAGATATTTCCATGTTCATCCATATGGCTGTGTAGATATATCCATGTTCATACAGATGGCGGTGAAGATATTTCCTTGTTCATACAGATAGCAGTGTAGATATTTCCATGTTCGTACAGATAGTGGTGTAGATATTTCCATGTTCATCCAGATGGCTGTGTAGTTATTTCCATGTTCATACAGATGGCGGTGAAGATATTTCCATGTTCATACAGATAGTGGTGTAGATATTTCCATGTTCATACAGATAGCGGTGTAGATATTTCCATCTTCATACAGATAGCGGTGCTGATATTTCCATGTTTATACAGCTAACGGTGTAGATATTTCCATGTTTATACTGATAGCGGTGTATATATTTCCACGTTTATACAGATAGCGGTGCAGATATTTCCATGTTTATACAGATAGCGGTGTAGGTATCTCCATCTTAATACTGATAGCGGTGTACATATTTATAAGTTCATACAGATGGCGGTGCAGATATTTCCATGTTCATACAGATGGCGGTGTAGATATCTCCATGTTTATAGAGATAGCGGTGTAGTTATTTCCATGTATAAAGAGATAGCTTTGTAGATATTTCCATTTTCATGCAGATAGCGGTGTAGATATTTCCATGTTCAAACAGATAGCGTTGTAGATATTTCCATGTTCATACAGATAGCGGTGCTGATATTTCCGTTTTTACACCGGTAGCGGTGTAGGTATTTCCATGTTTATACAGATAGCGGTGTAGATATTTCCATGTTTATACAGATAGCGGTGTAGATATTTCCATGTTTATACAGATAGCGGTGTAGATATCTCCATCTTAATATAGATGGCGGTGTAGATATTTATATGTTCATACAGATGGCGGTGCAGATATTTCCATGTTCATACAGATGGCGGTGTTGATATTTCCATGTTCATACAGATAGCGGTGTTGTTATTTCCATGTGTAAAGAGATAGCTGTGTAGATATTTCCATGTATATGCAGATAGCTGTGTAGATATTTCCATTTTCATGCAGATAGCAGTGTAGATATTTCCATGTTCAAACAGATAGCGGTGTAGATATTTCCATGTTCATCCAGATAGCGGTGTAGATATATCCATGTTTATACAGATAGCGGGGAAGATATTTGCATGTTTACACAGATAGCGGTCTAGATATTTCCATGTTCATCCAGATGGCTGTGTTGATATATCCACGTTCATACAGATAACGGTGTAGATATTTCCATGTTCATACAGATAATGGTGTAGATATTTCCATGTTCATACAGATAGCGGTGTAGCTATTTCCATGTTCATGCAGATAGCAGTGTAGATTTTTCCATGTTCATCCAGATGGCTGTGTAGATATATGCATGATCATACAGATGGCGGTGAAGGTATTTCCATGTTCATACAGATAGCGGTGTAGATATTTCCATGTTCATGCAGATATCGGTGTTTATATTTCCATGTTTATACAGGTAGCGGTGTAGATATTTCCATGTTTATACAGATAGCGGTGTAGATATTTCCATGTTTGTACAGATAGCAGTGTAGATATTTCCACGTTCATACAGATAGTGGTGTAGATATTTCCATGTTCATACAGATAGCGGTGTAGCTATTTCCATGTTTATACAGGTAGCGGTGTAGATATTTCCATGTTTATACAGATAGCGGTGTAGATATTTCCATGTTTATACAGATAGCGGTGTAGATATTTCCAAGTTCATACAGATAGTGGTGTAGATATTTCCATTTTCATACAGATAGCGGTGTAGCTATTTCCATGTTCATACAGATAGCGGTGTAGATATTTCCATGTTCATACAGATAGCGGTGTAGATATTTCCATGTTCATACAGATAGCGGTGTAGCTATTTCCATGTTCATACAGATAGCTGTGTAGATATTTCCATGTTCATACAGATGGCTGTGTAGACATATCCATGTTCATACAGATGGCGGTGAAGGTAATTCCATGTTCATACAGATAGCGGTGTAGATAATTCCATGTTCATACAGATAGTGGTGTAGATATTTCCATGTTCATACAGATTAAGGGGCTGATATTTCCATGTTCATACTAATAGCGGTGTTGATAATTCCATGTTTATACAGGTAGCGGTGTAGATATTTCCATGTTCATCCAGATGGCTGTGTAGATATATCCATGTTCATACTTATGGCGGTGAAGATATTTCCATGTTCGTACAGATAGCGGTGTAGATATTTCCATGTTCATACAGAAATGGGTGTAGATATTTCCATGTTCATACAGATAGCGGTGTAGGTATTTCCATGTTCATGCAGGTAGCGTTGTAGATATTTCCATGTTCATCCGGATTGCTGTGTAGATATATCCATGTTCATACAGATGGCGGTGAAGATATTTCCATGTTCATACAGATATTGGTGTAGATATTTCCATGTTCATACAGATAGCGGTGTACCTATTTCCATGTTCATACAGATAGCGGTGTAGATATTTCCATGTTCATCCAGATGGCTGTGTAGATATATCCATGTTCATACAGATAGCAGTGTAGATATTTCCATGTTCATCCAGATGGCTGTGTAGATATATCCATGTTCATACAGATAGCGGTGTAGATATTTCCAGGTTCACACAGATAGCGGTGTAGATATTTCCATGTTCGTACAGATAGCGGTGTAGATATTTCCATGTTCATACAGATAGCGGTTCTTATATTTCCATGTTCATACAGGTAGCGGTGTAGATATTTCCCCGTTTATACAGATAGCAGTGTAGATATTTCCATGTTTATACAGATAGCGGTGTAGATATTTCCAAGTTTATACAGATAACGGTGTAGATATCTCCATCTTAATACAGATGGCGGTGTAGATATTTATATGTTCATACAGATGGCGGTGCAGATATTTCCAAGTTCATACAGATGGCGGTGTAGATATTTTCATGTTTATAGAGATAGCGGTGTAGTTATTTCCATGTGTAAAGGGATAGCTTTGTAGATATTTCCATGTATATGCAGATAGCTGTGTAGATATTTCCATTTTCATGCAGATAGCGGTGCAGATATTTCCATGTTCAAACAGATAGCGGTGTAGATATTTCCATGTTCATACAGATAGTGGTGTAGATATTTCCATGTTTATACAGATAGCGGTGAAGATATATGCATGTTTACACAGACAGCAGTGTAGGTATTTCCATGTTCATACAGATAGCGGTGTAGATATTTCCATGTTCATCCAGATGGCTGTGTAGATATATCCATGTTCATGCAGATGGCGGTGAAGATATTTCCATGTTCGTACAGATAGTGGTGTAGATATTTCCATGTTCATACAGATATTGGTGTAGATATTTCCATGTTCATACAGATAGCGGTGTTGCTATTTCCATGTTCATGCAGATAGCGGTGTAGATATTTCCATGTTCATCCAGATGTCTGTGTAGATATATCCATGTTCATACAGATGGCGGTGAAGATATTTCAAGGTTCATACAAATAGCGGTGTAAATATTTCCATGTTCATTCAGATAGTGGTGTAGATATTTCCATGTTCATACAGATAGCGGTGTAGCTATTTCCATGTTCATACAGATAGCGGTGTAGATATTTCCATCTTCATCCAGATGGCTGTGTAGACATATAAATGTACATACAGATGGCGGTGAAGATAATTCCATGTTCATACATATAGCGGTGTAGATATTTCCATGTTCATGCAGATAGTGGTGTAGATATTTCCATGTTCATACAGATAGAGGGGCTGATATTTCCATGTTCATACAGATAGCGGTGCTGATATTTCAATGTTTATACAGGTAGCGTTGTAGTTATTTCCATGTTTATACAGATAGCGGTGTAGATATCTCCATCTTAATTCAGATGGCGATGTAGATATATATATGTTCATAAAGATGGCCGTGCAGATATTTCCATGTTCATACAGGTGGCGGTGTAGATAGTTCCATGTTCATACAGATAGTGGTGTAGTTATTTCCATGTGTAAAGAGATAGCGGTGTAGATATTTCCATGTATATGCAGATAGCAGTGTAGATATTTCCATTTTCATGCAGATAGCCGTTTAGATATTTCCATGTTCAAACAGATAGCGGTGTAGATATTTCCATGTTCATACAGATAGCGGTGTAGATATTTCCAAGTTTATACAGATAGCGGTGAAGATGTATGCATGTTTACACAGATAGCGGTGTAGATATTTCCATGTTCATACAGATAGCGGTGTAGATATTTCCATGTTCATCCAGATTGCTGTGAAGATATATCCATGTTCATACAGATAGCGGTGTAGATATTTCCATGTTCATACAGATAGTGCTGTAGATATTTCCATGTTCATGCAGATAGCGGTGTAGCTATTTCCATGTTCATACAGATAGCGGTGTAGATATTTCCATGTTCGTACAGATAGCGGTGTAGATATTTCCATGTTCATACAGATAGCGGTGCTTATATTTCCATGTTCATACAGGTAATGGTGTAGATATTTCCCTGTTTATACAGATAGCAGTGTAGATATTTCCATGTTTATACAGATAGCGGTGTTGATATTTCCAAGTTTATACAGATAGCGGTGTAGATATCTCCATCTTAATACAGATGGCGGTGTAGATATTTATATGTTCATACAGATGGCGGTGCAGATATTTCCATGTTCATACAGATGGCGTTGTAGATATTTCCATGTTTATAGAGATAGCGGTGTAGTTATTTCCATGTGTAAAGGGATAGCTTTGTAGATATTTCCATGTACATGCTGATTGCTGTGTAGATAATTCCATTTTCATGCAGATAGCGGTGTAGATATTTCCATGTTCATACTGATGGCTGTTTAGACATATCCATGTTCATACAGATGGCGGTGAATATAATTCCATGCTCATACAGATAGCGGTGTAGATATTTCCATGTTCGTACAGATAGTGGTGTAGATATTTCCATGTTCATCCAGATGGCTGTGTAGTTATTTCCATGTTCATACAGATGGCTGTGAAGATATTTCCATGTTCATACAGATAGCGGTGTAGATATTTCCATGTTCATACAGATAGCGGTGTAGATATTTCCATCTTCATACAGATAGCGGTGCTGATATTTCCATGTTTATACAGCTAGCGGTGTAGATATTTCCATGTTTATACTGATTGCGGTGTATATATTTCCATGTTTATACAGATAGCGGTGTAGATATTTCCATGTTTATACAGATAGCGGTGTAGGTATCTCCATCTTAATACTGATAGCGGTGTAGATATTTATAAGTTCATACAGATGGCGGTGCAGATATTTCCATGTTCATACAGATGGCGGTGTAGATATCTCCATGTTTATAGAGAGAGCGGTGTAGTTATTTCCATGTATAAAGAGATAGCTTTGTAGATATTTCCATTTTCATGCAGATAGCGGTGTAGATGTTTCCATGTTCAAACAGATAGCGTTGTAGATATTTCCATGTTCATACAGATAGCGGTGCTGATATTTCCGTGTTTATACAGGTAGCGGTGTAGGTATTTCCATGTTTATACAGATAGCGGTGTAGATATTTCCATGTTTATATAGATAGCGGTGCTGATATTTCCGTGTTTATACAGGTAGCGGTGTAGGTATTTCCATGTTTATACAGATAGCGGTGTAGATATTTCCATGTTTATATAGATAGCGGTGTAGATATTTCCATGTTTATACAGATAGCGGTGTAGATATCTCCATCTTAATATAGATGGCGGTGTAGATATTTATATGTTCATACAGATGGCGGTGCAGATATTTCCATTTTCATACAGATGGCGGTGTTGATATTTCCATGTTCATACAGATAGCGGTGTTGTTATTTCCATGTGTAAAGAGATAGCTGTGTAGATAATTCCATGTATATGCAGATAGCTGTGTAGATATTTCCATTTTCATGCAGATAGCGGTGTAGATATTTCCATGTTCAAACAGATAGCGGTGTAGATATTTCCATGTTCATCCAGATAGCGGTGTAGATATTTCCATGTTTATACAGATAGCGGGGAAGATATATGCATGTATACACAGATAGCGGTCTAGATATTTCCATGTTCATCCAGATGGCTGTGTTGATATATCCATGTTCATACAGATAACGGTGTAGATATTTCCATGTTCATACATGTAATGGTGTAGATATTTCCATGTTCATACAGATAGCGGTGTAGCTATTTTCATGTACATGCAGATAGCGGTGTAGATTTTTCCATGTTCATCCAGATGGCTGTGTAGATATATGCATGAACATACAGATGGCGGTGAAGGTATTTCCATGTTCATACAGATAGCGGTGTAGATATTTCCAGGTTCACACAGATAGCGGTGCTTATATTTCCATGTTCATACAGTTAGCGGTGTAGATATTTCCCCGTTTATACAGATAGCAGTGTAGATATTTCCATGTTTATACAGATAGCGGTGTAGATATTTCCAAGTTTATACAGATAACGGTGTAGATATCTCCATCTTAATACAGATGGCGGTGTAGATATTTATATGTTCATACAGATGGCGGTGCAGATATTTCCAAGTTCATACAGATGGCGGTGTAGATATTTCCATGTTTATAGAGATAGCGGTGTAGTTATTTCCATGTGTAAAGGGATAGCTTTGTAGATATTTCCATGTATATGCAGATAGCTGTGTAGATATTTCCATTTTCATGCAGATAGCGGTGCAGATATTTCCATGTTCAAACAGATAGCGGTGTAGATATTTCCATGTTCATACAGATAGTGGTGTAGATATTTCCATGTTTATACAGATAGCGATGAAGATATATGCATGTTTACACAGACAGTGGTGTAGGTATTTCCATGTTCATACAGATAGTGGTGTAGATATTTCCAGGTTCATCCAGATGGCTGTGTAGATATATCCATGTTCATACAGATGGCGGTGAAGATATTTCCATGTTCGTACAGATAGCGGTGTAGATATTTCCATGTTCATACAGATATTGGTGTAGATATTTCCATGTTCATACAGATAGCGGTGTTGCTATTTCCATGTTGATGCAGATAGCGGTGTAGATATTTCCATGTTCATCCAGATGTCTGTGTAGATATATCCATGTTCATCCAGATGGCGGTGAAGATATTTCCAGGTTCATACAAATAGCGGTGTAAATATTTCCATGTTCATTCAGATAGTGGTGTAGATATTTCCATGTTCATACAGATTAAGGGGCTGATATTTCCATGTTCATACTAATAGCGGTGTTGATAATTCCATGTTTATACAGGTAGCGGTGTAGATATTTCCATGTTCATCCAGATGGCTGTGTAGATATATCCATGTTCATACTTATGGCGGTGAAGATATTTCCATGTTCGTACAGATAGCGGTGTAGATATTTCCATGTTCATACAGATATGGGTGTAGATATTTCCATGTTCATACAGATAGCGGTGTAGGTATTTCCATGTTCATGCAGGTAGCGTTGTAGATATTTCCATGTTCATCCGGATTGCTGTGTAGATATATCCATGTTCATACAGATGGCGGTGAAGATATTTCCATGTTCATACAGATATTGGTGTAGATATTTCCATGTTCATACAGATAGCGGTGTACCTATTTCCATGTTCATACAGATAGCGGTGTAGATATTTCCATGTTCATCCAGATGGCTGTGTAGATATATCCATGTTCATACAGATAGCAGTGTAGATATTTCCATGTTCATCCAGATGGCTGTGTAGATATATCCATGTTCATACAGATAGCGGTGTAGATATTTCCAGGTTCACACAGATAGCGGTGTAGATATTTCCATGTTCGTACAGATAGCGGTGTAGATATTTCCATGTTCATACAGATAGCGGTTCTTATATTTCCATGTTCATACAGGTAGCGGTGTAGATATTTCCCCGTTTATACAGATAGCAGTGTAGATATTTCCATGTTTATACAGATAGCGGTGTAGATATTTCCAAGTTTATACAGATAACGGTGTAGATATCTCCATCTTAATACAGATGGCGGTGTAGATATTTATATGTTCATACAGATGGCGGTGCAGATATTTCCAAGTTCATACAGATGGCGGTGTAGATATTTTCATGTTTATAGAGATAGCGGTGTAGTTATTTCCATGTGTAAAGGGATAGCTTTGTAGATATTTCCATGTATATGCAGATAGCTGTGTAGATATTTCCATTTTCATGCAGATAGCGGTGCAGATATTTCCATGTTCAAACAGATAGCGGTGTAGATATTTCCATGTTCATACAGATAGTGGTGTAGATATTTCCATGTTTATACAGATAGCGGTGAAGATATATGCATGTTTACACAGACAGCAGTGTAGGTATTTCCATGTTCATACAGATAGCGGTGTAGATATTTCCATGTTCATCCAGATGGCTGTGTAGATATATCCATGTTCATGCAGATGGCGGTGAAGATATTTCCATGTTCGTACAGATAGTGGTGTAGATATTTCCATGTTCATACAGATATTGGTGTAGATATTTCCATGTTCATACAGATAGCGGTGTTGCTATTTCCATGTTCATGCAGATAGCGGTGTAGATATTTCCATGTTCATCCAGATGTCTGTGTAGATATATCCATGTTCATACAGATGGCGGTGAAGATATTTCAAGGTTCATACAAATAGCGGTGTAAATATTTCCATGTTCATTCAGATAGTGGTGTAGATATTTCCATGTTCATACAGATAGCGGTGTAGCTATTTCCATGTTCATACAGATAGCGGTGTAGATATTTCCATCTTCATCCAGATGGCTGTGTAGACATATAAATGTACATACAGATGGCGGTGAAGATAATTCCATGTTCATACATATAGCGGTGTAGATATTTCCATGTTCATGCAGATAGTGGTGTAGATATTTCCATGTTCATACAGATAGAGGGGCTGATATTTCCATGTTCATACAGATAGCGGTGCTGATATTTCAATGTTTATACAGGTAGCGTTGTAGTTATTTCCATGTTTATACAGATAGCGGTGTAGATATCTCCATCTTAATTCAGATGGCGATGTAGATATATATATGTTCATAAAGATGGCCGTGCAGATATTTCCATGTTCATACAGGTGGCGGTGTAGATAGTTCCATGTTCATACAGATAGTGGTGTAGTTATTTCCATGTGTAAAGAGATAGCGGTGCAGATATTTCCATGTATATGCAGATAGCAGTGTAGATATTTCCATTTTCATGCAGATAGCGGTTTAGATATTTCCATGTTCAAACAGATAGCGGTGTAGATATTTCCATGTTCATACAGATAGCGGTGTAGATATTTCCAAGTTTATACAGATAGCGGTGAAGATGTATGCATGTTTACACAGATAGCGGTGTAGATATTTCCATGTTCATACAGATAGCGCTGTAGATATTTCCATGTTCATCCAGATTGCTGTGAAGATATATCCATGTTCATACAGATAGCGGTGTAGATATTTCCATGTTCATACAGATAGTGCTGTAGATATTTCCATGTTCATGCAGATAGCGGTGTAGCTATTTCCATGTTCATACAGATAGCGGTGTAGATATTTCCATGTTCGTACAGATAGCGGTGTAGATATTTCCATGTTCATACAGATAGCGGTGCTTATATTTCCATGTTCATACAGGTAACGGTGTAGATATTTCCCTGTTTATACAGATAGCAGTGTAGATATTTCCATGTTTATACAGATAGCGGTGTTGATATTTCCAAGTTTATACAGATAGCGGTGTAGATATCTCCATCTTAATACAGATGGCGGTGTAGATATTTATATGTTCATACAGATGGCGGTGCAGATATTTCCATGTTCATACAGATGGCGTTGTAGATATTTCCATGTTTATAGAGATAGCGGTGTAGTTATTTCCATGTGTAAAGGGATAGCTTTGTAGATATTTCCATGTACATGCTGATTGCAGTGTAGATAATTCCATTTTCATGCAGATAGCGGTGTAGATATTTCCATGTTCATCCTGATGGCTGTTTAGACATATCCATGTTCATACAGATGGCGGTGAATATAATTCCATGCTCATACAGATAGCGGTGTAGATATTTCCATGTTCATACAGATAGTGGTGTAGATATTTCCATGTTCATACAGATAGAGGGGCTGATATTTCCATGTTCATACAGATAGCGGTGCTGATACTTCCATGTTTATACAGGTAGCGTTGTAGATATTTCCATGTTTATACAGATAGCGGTGTAGATATCGCCATCTTAATACAGATGGCGATGTAGATATTTATATGTTCATACAGATGGCCGTGCGGATATTTCCATGTTCTTACAGATGGCGGTGTAGATATATCCATGTTCATACATATAGCGGTGTAGTTATTTCCATGTGTAAAGAGATAGCGGTGTAGATATTTCCATATATATGCAGATAGCTGTGTAGATATTTCCATTTTCATGCAGAAAAAGCGGTTTAGATATTTCCATGTTCAAACAGATAGCGGTGTAGATATTTCCATGTTCATACAGATAGCGGTGTAGATATTTCCATGTTTATACAGATAGCAGTGAAGATGTATGCATGTTTACACAGATAGCGGTGTAGATATTTCCATGTTCATACAGATAGCGGTGTAGATATTTAAATGTTCATCCTGATGGCTGTGTAGATATATGCATGTTCATACAGATAGCGGTGTAGATATTTCCATGTTCATGCAGATAACGGTGTAGATATTTCCATGTTCATCCATATGGCTGTGTAGATATATCCATGTTCATACAGATGGCGGTGAAGATATTTCCATGTTCATACAGATAGCAGGGTAGATATTTCCATGTTCGTACAGATAGTGGTGTAGATATTTCCATGTTCATCCAGATGGCTTTGTAGTTATTTCCATGTTCATACAGATGGCGGTGAAGATATTTCCATGTTCATACAGATAGCGGTGTAGATATTTCCATGTTCATACAGATAGCGGTGTAGATATTTCCATCTTCATACAGATAGCGGTGCTGATATTTCCATGTTTATACAGCTAGCAGTGTAGATATTTCCATGTTTATACTGATTGCGGTGTATATATTTCCATGTTTATACAGATAGCGGTGTAGATATTTCCATGTTTATACAGATAGCGGTGTAGGTATCTCCATCTTAATACTGATAGCGGTGTAGATATTTATAAGTGCATACAGATGGCGGTGCAGATATTTCCATGTTCATACAGATGGCGGTGTAGATATCTCCATGTTTATAGAGAGAGCGGTGTAGTTATTTCCATGTATAAAGAGATAGCTTTGTAGATATTTCCATTTTCATGCAGATAGCGGTGTAGATGTTTCCATGTTCAAACAGATAGCGTTGTAGATATTTCCATGTTCATACAGATAGCGGTGCTGATATTTCCGTGTTTATACAGGTAGCGGTGTAGGTATTTCCATGTTTATACAGATAGCGGTGTAGATATTTCCATGTTTATACAGATAGCGGTGTAGATATTTCCATGTTTATACAGATAGCGGTGTAGATATCTCCATCTTAATATTGATGGCGGTGTAGATATTTATATGTTCATACAGATGGCGGTGCAGATATTTCCATGTTCATACAGATGGCGGTGTTGATATTTCCATGTTCATACAGATAGCGGTGTTGTTATTTCCATGTGTAAAGAGATAGCTGTGTAGATAATTCCATGTATATGCAGATAGCTGTGTAGATATTTCCATTTTCATGCAGATAGCGGTGTAGATATTTCCATGTTCAAACAGATAGCGGTGTAGATATTTCCATGTTCATCCAGATAGCGGTGTAGATATTTCCATGTTTATACAGATAGCGGGGAAGATATATGCATGTATACACAGATAGCGGTCTAGATATTTCCATGTTCATCCAGATGGCTGTGTTGATATATCCATGTTCATACAGATAACGGTGTAGATATTTCCATGTTCATACAGATAATGGTGTAGATATTTCCATGTTCATACAGATAGCGGTGTAGCTATTTTCATGTTCATGCAGATAGCGGTGTAGATTTTTCCATGTTCATCCAGATGGCTGTGTAGATATATGCATGATCATACAGATGGCGGTGAAGGTATTTCCATGTTCATACAGATAGCGGTGTAGATATTTCCATGTTCATGCAGATAGCGGTGTAGATATTTCCATGTTCATACAGATATCGGTGCTTATATTTCCATGTTTATACAGGTAGCGGTGTAGATATTTCCATGTTTATACAAATAGCGGTGTTGATAATTCCATGTTTATACAGTTAGCGGTGTAGATATTTCCATGTTCATCCAGATGGCTGTGTAGATATATCCATGTTCATACGGATGGCGGTGAAGATATTTCCATGTTCGTACAGATAGCGGTGTAGATATTTCCATGTTCATACAGATATGGGTGTAGATATTTCCATGTTCATACAGATAGCGGTGTAGCTATTTCCATGTTCATGCAGGTAGCGGTGTAGATATTTCCATGTTCATCCGGATTGCTGTGTAGTTATATCCATGTTCATACAGATGGCGGTGAAGATATTTCCATGTTCATACAGATATTGGTGTAGATATTTCCATGTTCATACAGATAGCGGTGTAGCTATTTCCATGTTCATACAGATAGCGGGGTAGATATTTCCATGTTCATCCAGATGGCTGTGTAGATATATCCATGTTCATACAGATAGCGGTGTAGATATTTCCATGTTCATCCAGATGGCTGTGTAGATATATCCATGTTCATACAGATAGCGGTGTAGATATTTCCAGGTTCACACAGATAGCGGTGTAGATATTTCCATGTTCGTACAGATAGCGATGTAGATATTTCCATGTTCATACAGATAGCGGTGCTTATATTTCCATGTTCATACAGGTAGCGGTGTAGATATTTCCCTGTTTATACAGATAGCAGTGTAGATATTTCCATGTTTATACAGATAGCGGTGTAGATATTTCCAAGTTTATACAGATAGCGGTGTAGATATCTCCAACTTAATACAGTTGGCGGTGTAGATATTTATATGTTCATACGGATGGCGGTTTAGATATTTCCATGTTCATACAGATAGCGGTGTAGATATCTCCATCTTAATACAGATGGCGCTGTAGATATTTATATGTTCATACAGATGGTGGTGCAGATATTTCCATGTTCATACACATGGCGGTG
This sequence comes from Gorilla gorilla gorilla, assembly GCF_029281585.2. Lineage (NCBI taxonomy): Eukaryota > Metazoa > Chordata > Mammalia > Primates > Hominidae > Gorilla > Gorilla gorilla. The sequence continues at coordinate 1,771,533 of NC_073233.2, read as the reverse complement.
TAGATATTTCCATGTTTATAGATATACTGGTGTAGTTATTTCCATGTGTAAAGAGATAGCTTTGTAGACATTTCCATGTATATGCAGATAGCTGTGTAGATATTTCCATTTTCATGCAGATAGCGGTGTAGATATTTCCATGTTCAAACAGATAGCAGTGTAGTTATTTCCATGCTCATACAGATAGCGGTGTAGATATTTCCATGTTTATACAGATAGCGGTGTAGATATTTCCATGTTTATACAGATAGCGGTGTAGATATCTCCATCTTAATACAGATGGCGGTGTAGATATTTATATGTTCATTCAGATGGCGGTGCAGATATTTCCATGTTCATACAGATGGCGGTGTAGATATTTCCATGTTTATAGGATAGCGGTGTAGTTATTTCCATGTGAAAAGAGATAGCTTTGTAGATATTTCCATGTATATGCAGATAGCTGTGTAGATATTTCCATTTTCATGCAGATAGCGGTGTAGATATTTCCATGTTCAAACAGATAGCGGTGTAGATATTTCCGTCTTCATACATATAGCGGTGTAGATATTTCCATGTTCCTACAGATAGCGGTGCTGATATTTCCATGTTTATACAGGTAGCGGTGTAGATATTTCCATGTTCATACAGATAGTGGTGTAGATATTTCCATGTTCATACAGATAGAGGGGCTGATATTTCCATGTTCATACAGATAGCGGTGCTGATATTTCCAGGTTTAAACAGGTAGCGTTGTAGATATTTCCATGTTTATACTCATAGCCGTGTAGATATTTCCATGTTTATGCAGATAGCGGTGTAGATATTTCCATGTTTATACAGATAGCGGTGTAGATATCTCCATCTTAATACAGATGGCAGTGTAGATATTTATATGTTCATACAGATGGCGGTGCAGATATTTCCATGTTCATACAGATGGCGGTGTAGATATTTCCATGTTTATAGACATAGCGGTGTAGTTATTTCCATGTGTAAAGAGATAGCTTTGTAGATATTTCCATGTATTTGCAGATAGCTGTGAAGATATTTCCATTTTCATGCAGATAACGGTGTAGATATTTCCATGTTCAAACAGATAGCGATGTAGATATTTCCATGTTCATACAGATAGCGGTGTAGATATTTCCATGTTCATACAGATAGCGGTGTAGTTATTTCCATGTGTAAAGAGTTAGCTGTGTAGATATTTAAATGAATATGCAGATAGCTGTGTAGATATTTCCATTTTCATGCAGATAGCGGTTTAGATATTTCCATGTTCAAACAGATAGCGGTGTAGACATTTCCATGTTCATACAGAGGGCGGTGCTGATATTTCCATGTTTATACAGGTAGAGGTGTAGATATTTCCATGTTTATACAGATAGCGGTGTAGTTATTTCCATGTTTATACAGATAGCGGTGTAGATATCTCCATCTTAATACAGATGGCGGTGAAGATATTTCCATGTTCATACAGATAGCGGTGTAGATATTTCCATGTTCCTACAGATAGCGGTGTAGATATTTCCATGTTCGTACAGATAGTGGTGTAGATATTCCCATGTTCATACATATAGCGGTGTAGATATTTCCATTTTCATCCAGATGGCTTTGTAGATGTATCCATGTTCGTACAGATGGCGGTGAAGATAATTCCATGTTCATACAGATGGCGGTGTAGATATTTCCGTGTTCATACAGATAGCGGTGCTGATATTTCCATGTTTATACAGGTAGCGCTGTAGATATTTCCATGTTTAAGCAGTTAGCGGTGTAGATATTTCCATGTTTATACAGATAGCGGTGTAGATATTTCCATGTTTATACATATAGAGGTGTAGATATCTCCATCTTCATACAGATGGCGGTGTAGATATTTATATGTTCAAACAGATGGCGGTGCAGATATTTCCATGTTCATACAGATGGTGATGTAGATATTACCATGTTCATACAGATAGCGGTGTAGTTATTTCCATGTGTAAAGAGATAGCTGTGTAGATATTTCCATTTTCATGCAGATAGCTGTGAAGATATTTACATTTTCATGCAGATAGCGGTGTAGATATTTCCATGTTCAAACAGATATCGGTGTAGATATTTCCATGTTCATACAGATAGCGGTGTAGATATTTCCATGTTTATACAGATAGCGGTGAAGATGTATGCATATTTACACAGAGAGCGGTGTAGATATTTCCATGTTCATCCAGATGGCTGTGTAGATATATCCATGTTCATACAGATAGTGGTGTAGCTATTTCCATGTTCATGCAGATAGTGGTGTAGATATTTCCATGTTCATACAGATAGCGGTGTAGATATTTCCATGTTCATACAGATAGCGGTGTAGCTATTTCCATGTTCATGCAGATAGCGGTTTAGATATTTCCATGTTCATCCAGATGGCTGTGTAGATATATCCATGTTCATACAGATGGCGGTGAAGGTATTTCCATGTTCATACAGATAGAGGTGTATATATTTCCATGTTCTTACAGATAGTGGTGTAGATATTTCCATGTTCATACAGATAGTGGTGTAGCTATTTCCATGTTCAAACAGATAGCGGTGTAGATATTTCCATGTTCATCTAGATGGCTGTGTAGATATATGCAAGTTAATACAGATGGCGGTGAAGATATTTCCATGTTCATACGGATAGCGGTGTAGTTATTTCCATGTTACTACAGATAGCGGTGTAGTTATTTCCGTGTGTAAAGAGATAGCTGTGTAGATATTTCCATGTATATGCAGATAGCTCTGTAGATATTTCCATTTTCATGCAGATAGCGGTGTAGATATTTCCATGTTTATATAGATTGCGGTGAAGATGTGTGCATATTTACACAGATAGCGGTGTAGATATTTCCAAGTTCATACTGATAGCGGTGTAGGTATTTCCATGTTCATCCAGATGGCTGTGTAGATATTTCCATGTTCATACAGATAGCGGTGTAGATATTTCCATGTTCATACAGGTAGTGGTGTAGATATTTCCATGTTCATACAGATAGCGTTGTAGATATTTCCATGTTCATGCTGATAGCAGTGTAGATATTTCCAAGTTCGTACAGATAGCGGTGTAGATATTACCATGTTCATACATATAGCGGTGTAGATATTTCCATTTTCATCCAGATGGCTGTGTAGATATATCCATGTTCGTACAGATGGCGGTGAAGATATTTCCAGGTTCACACAGATAGCGGTGTAGATATTTCCATGTTCGTACAGATAGCGATGTAGATATTTCCATGTTCATACAGATAGCGGTGCTTATATTTCCATGTTCATACAGGTAGCGGTGTAGATATTTCCCTGTTTATACAGATAGCAGTGTAGATATTTCCATGTTTATACAGATAGCGGTGTAGATATTTCCAAGTTTATACAGATAGCGGTGTAGATATCTCCAACTTAATACAGTTGGCGGTGTAGATATTTATATGTTCATACGGATGGCGGTTTAGATATTTCCATGTTCATACAGATAGCGGTGTAGATATCTCCATCTTAATACAGATGGCGCTGTAGATATTTATATGTTCATACAGATGGTGGTGCAGATATTTCCATGTTCATACACATGGCGGTGTAGATATTTCCATGTTTATAGATATACTGGTGTAGTTATTTCCATGTGTAAAGAGATAGCTTTGTAGACATTTCCATGTATATGCAGATAGCTGTGTAGATATTTCCATTTTCATGCAGATAGCGGTGTAGATATTTCCATGTTTATACAGATAGCGGTGTAGATATTTCCATGTTTATACAGATAGCGGTGTAGATATCTCCATCTTAATACAGATGGCGGTGCAGATATTTATATGTTCATTCAGATGGCGGTGCAGATATTTCCATGTTCATACAGATGGCGGTGTAGATATTTCCATGTTTATAGGATAGCGGTGTAGTTATTTCCATGTGAAAAGAGATAGCTTTGTAGATATTTCCATGTATATGCAGATAGCTGTGTAGATATTTCCATTTTCATGCAGATAGCGGTGTAGATATTTCCATGTTCAAACAGATAGCGGTGTAGATATTTCCGTCTTCATACATATAGCGGTGTAGATATTTCCATGTTCCTACAGATAGCGGTGCTGATATTTCCATGTTTATACAGGTAGCGGTGTAGATATTTCCATGTTCATACAGATAGTGGTGTAGATATTTCCATGTTCATACAGATAGAGGGGCTGATATTTCCATGTTCATACAGATAGCGGTGCTGATATTTCCAGGTTTAAACAGGTAGCGTTGTAGATATTTCCATGTTTATACTCATAGCCGTGTAGATATTTCCATGTTTATGCAGATAGCGGTGTAGATATTTCCATGTTTATACAGATAGCGGTGTAGATATCTCCATCTTAATACAGATGGCAGTGTAGATATTTATATGTTCATACAGATGGCGGTGCAGATATTTCCATGTTCATACAGATGGCGGTGTAGATATTTCCATGTTTATAGACATAGCGGTGTAGTTATTTCCATGTGTAAAGAGATAGCTTTGTAGATATTTCCATGTATTTGCAGATAGCTGTGAAGATATTTCCATTTTCATGCAGATAACGGTGTAGATATTTCCATGTTCAAACAGATAGCGATGTAGATATTTCCATGTTCATACAGATAGCGGTGTAGATATTTCCATGTTCATACAGATAGCGGTGTAGTTATTTCCATGTGTAAAGAGTTAGCTGTGTAGATATTTAAATGAATATGCAGATAGCTGTGTAGATATTTCCATTTTCATGCAGATAGCGGTTTAGATATTTCCATGTTCAAACAGATAGCGGTGTAGACATTTCCATGTTCATACAGAGGGCGGTGCTGATATTTCCATGTTTATACAGGTAGAGGTGTAGATATTTCCATGTTTATACAGATAGCGGTGTAGTTATTTCCATGTTTATACAGATAGCGGTGTAGATATCTCCATCTTAATACAGATGGCGGTGAAGATATTTCCATGTTCATACAGATAGCGGTGTAGATATTTCCATGTTCCTACAGATAGCGGTGTAGATATTTCCATGTTCGTACAGATAGTGGTGTAGATATTCCCATGTTCATACATATAGCGGTGTAGATATTTCCATTTTCATCCAGATGGCTTTGTAGATGTATCCATGTTCGTACAGATGGCGGTGAAGATAATTCCATGTTCATACAGATGGCGGTGTAGATATTTCCGTGTTCATACAGATAGCGGTGCTGATATTTCCATGTTTATACAGATAGCGGTGTAGATATTTCCATGTTTATACATATAGAGGTGTAGATATCTCCATCTTCATACAGATGGCGGTGTAGATATTTATATGTTCAAACAGATGGCGGTGCAGATATTTCCATGTTCATACAGATGGTGATGTAGATATTACCATGTTCATACAGATAGCGGTGTAGTTATTTCCATGTGTAAAGAGATAGCTGTGTACATATTTCCATGTATAGGCAGATAGCTGTGTAGATATTTACATTTTCATGCAGATAGCGGTGTAGATATTTCCATGTTCAAACAGATATCGGTGTAGATATTTCCATGTTCATACAGATAGCGGTGTAGATATTTCCATGTTTATACAGATAGCGGTGAAGATGTATGCATATTTACACAGAGAGCGGTGTAGATATTTCCATGTTCATCCAGATGGCTGTGTAGATATATCCATGTTCATACAGATAGTGGTGTAGCTATTTCCATGTTCATGCAGATAGTGGTGTAGATATTTCCATGTTCATACAGATAGCGGTGTAGATATTTCCATGTTCATACAGATAGCGGTGTAGCTATTTCCATGTTCATGCAGATAGCGGTTTAGATATTTCCATGTTCATCCAGATGGCTGTGTAGATATATCCATGTTCATACAGATGGCGGTGAAGGTATTTCCATGTTCATACAGATAGAGGTGTATATATTTCCATGTTCTTACAGATAGTGGTGTAGATATTTCCATGTTCATACAGATAGCGGTGTAGCTATTTCCATGTTCAAACAGATAGCGGTGTAGATATTTCCATGTTCATCTAGATGGCTGTGTAGATATATGCAAGTTAATACAGATGGCGGTGAAGATATTTCCATGTTCATACGGATAGCGGTGTAGTTATTTCCATGTTACTACAGATAGCGGTGTAGTTATTTCCGTGTGTAAAGAGATAGCTGTGTAGATATTTCCATGTATATGCAGATAGCTCTGTAGATATTTCCATTTTCATGCAGATAGCGGTGTAGATATTTCCATGTTTATATAGATTGCGGTGAAGATGTGTGCATATTTACACAGATAGCGGTGTAGATATTTCCAAGTTCATACTGATAGCGGTGTAGGTATTTCCATGTTCATCCAGATGGCTGTGTAGATATGTCCATGTTCATACAGATAGCGGTGTAGATATTTCCATGTTCATACAGGTAGTGGTGTAGATATTTCCATGTTCATACAGATAGCGTTGTAGATATTTCCATGTTCATGCTGATAGCAGTGTAGATATTTCCAAGTTCGTACAGATAGCGGTGTAGATATTACCATGTTCATACATATAGCGGTGTAGATATTTCCATTTTCATCCAGATGGCTGTGTAGATATATCCATGTTCGTACAGATGGCGGTGAAGATATTTCCATGTTCATACAGATGGCGGTGTAGATATTTCCATGTTCATACAGATAGCGGTGCTGATATTTCCATGTTTATACAGGTAGCGGTGTAGATATTTCCATGTTTATACAGATAGCGGTGTACATATTTCCATGTTTATACAGATAGCGGAGTAGATATTTCCATGTTTATATAGATAGAGGTGTAGATATCTCCATCTTAATACAGATGGCAGTGTAGATATTTATATGTTCATACAGATGGCGGTGCAGACATTTCCATGTTCATACAGATGGTGGTGTAGATATTACCATGTTCATACAGATAGCGGTGTTGTTATTTCCATGTGTAAAGAGATATCTGTGTAGATATTTCCATGTATATGCAGATAGCTGTATAGATATTTCCATTTTCATGCAGACAGCGTTGTAGATATTTCCATGTTCAAACAGATATCGGTGTAGATATTTCCATGTTCATACAGATAGCGGTGTAGATATTTCCATGTTTATACAGATAGCGGTGAAGATGTATGCATGTTTACACAGATAGCGGTATAGATATTTCCATGTTCATCCAGATGGCTGTGTAGATATATCCATGTTCATACAGATAGCGGAGTAGCTATTTCCATGTTCATACAGATAGTGGTGTAGATGTTTCCATGTTCATACAGATAGCGGTGTAGCTATTTCCATGTCCATGCAGATAGCGGTGTAGATATTTCCATGTTCATCCAGATGGCTGTGTAGATATATCCATCTTCATACAGATGGCGGTGAAGATATTTCCATGTTCATACAGATAGCAGTGTAGATATTTCTATGTTCATACAGATAGTGGTGTAGATAATTCCATGTTCATACAGATAGCGGTGTAGTTATTTCCATGTGTAAAGAGATAGCTGTTTAGATATTTCCATGAATAGTCAGATAGCTCTGTAGATATTTCCATTTTCATGCAGATAGCGGTGTAGATATTTCTAAGTTCAAAAAGATAGCGGTGTAGATATTTCCATGTTCATACAGATAGCGGTGTAAAAATATCCATGTTTATACAGATAGCGGTGAAGATGTATGCCTGTTTACACCGTAAGCGGTGTAGATATTTCCATGTTCATATAGATAGCAGTGTAGATATTTCCATGTTCATCCAGATGGCTGTGTAGTTATATCCATGTTCATACAGATGGCGTTGAAGATATTTCCATGTTCATACAGATAGCGGTGTAGATATTTCCATGTTCATACAGATAGCGGTTTAGATATTTCCATGTTCATACAGATAGCGGTGTAGAAATTTCCATGTTTATACAGATAGCGGTGAAGATGTATGCCTGTTTACACAGATCGCGGTGTAGATATTTCCATGTTCATACAGATAGCGGTGTAGATATTTCCATGTTCTTCCAGATGGCTGTGTAGATATATCCATGTATAAACAGATGGCGTTGAATATATTTCCATGTTCATACAGATAGCGTAGTAGATATTTCCATGTTTAAACAGATAGCGGTGTAGATATCTCCATCTTAATACAGATGGCGGTGTATATAGTTATATGTTCATACAGATGGCGGTGGAGGTATTTCCATGTTCATACAGATGGCGGTGTAGATATTTCCATGTTTATAGAGACAGCGGTGTAGTTATTTACATGTGTAAAGAAATAGCTGTGTAGATATTTCCATGTATATGCAGATAGCTGTGTAGATATTTCCATATTCATGCAGATAGCTGTGTAGATATTACCATGTTCAAACAGATAGCGGTGTAGGTATTTCCATGTTCATGCAGATAGCGGTGTAGATATATCCATGTTTATACTGATAGCGGTGAAGAGGTATGCATGTTTACACAGATAGCGGTGTAGATATTTCCATGTTCATACAGATAGCGGTGTAGATATTTCCATGTTCATCCAGAAGGCTGTGTAGATATATCCATGTTCATACAGATAGCGGTGTAGCTATTTCCATGTTCATACAGATAGCAGTGTAGATATTTCCATGTTCATACAGATAGTGGAGTAGATATTTCCATGTTCATACAGATAGCGGTGTAGCTATTTCCATGTTCATACAGATAGCGGTGTAGATATTTCCATGTTCATCCAGATTGCTGTGTAGATATATCCATGTTCATACAGATGGCGGTGAAGATATTTCCATGTTCATATGGATAGCGGTGTAGATATTTCCATGTTCATCCAGATGGCTGTGTAGATATATCCATGTTCATACAGATGACGGTGAAGGTATTTCCATGTTCTTACAGATAGCAGTGTAGATATTTCCATGTTCATACAGATAGTGGTGTAGATAATTCCATGTTCATACAGATAGCGGTGTAGTTATTTCCATGTGTAAAGAGATAGCTGTGTAGATATTTCCAATTTATTCAGATAGCTGTGTAGATATTTCCATTTTCATGAAGATAGCGGTGTGGATATTTCTAAGTTCAAAAAGATAGCTGTGTAGATATTTCCATGTTCATACAGATAGCGGTGTAGAAATTTCCATGTTTATACAGATAACGGTGAAGATGTATGCCTGTTTACACAGATCACGGTGTAGATATTTCCATGTTCATACAGATAGCGGTGTAGATATTTCCATGTTCATCCAGATGGCTGTGTAGGTATATCCATGTTTATACAGACGGCGTTGAAGATATTTCCATGTTCATACAGATAGTGGTGTAGATATTTCCATGTTCTTACAGATAGCGGTTTAGATATTTCCATGTTCATTCAGATAGAGGTGTAGTTATTTCCATGTTCATACAGATAGCGGTGTAGTTATTTCCATGTTCATCCATATGGCTGTGTAGATATATCCATGTTCGTACAGATGGGGGTGAAGATATTTCCATGTTCATACAGATAGCGGTGTATATATTTCCATGTTCTTACAGATAGTGGTGTAGATATTTCCATGTTCATACAGATAGCGGTGTAGCTATTTCCATGTTCATACAGATAGCGGTGTAGATATTTCCATGTTCATCCAGATGGCTGTGTATATATATCCATGTTCATTCAGATGGCGGTGAAGATATTTCCATGCCCATACAAATAGCGGTGAAGATATGTCCCTGTTCATACAGATAGTGGTGTAGATATTTCCATGTTCATACAGATAGTGGTGTAGTTATTTCCATGTTCATCCAGATGGCTGTGTAGATATATCCATGTTCATACAGATATCGGTGTAGATATTTCCATGTTCATACAGATAGTGCTGTAGATATTTCCATGTTCAAACAGATAGCGGTGTAGCTATTTCCATGTTCATACAGATAGCGGTGTAGATATTTCCATGTTCGTATAGATTGCGGTGTAGATATTTCCATCTTAATACAGATAGCGGTGCTTATATTTCCATGTTTATACAGGTGGCGGTGTAGATATTTCCATGTTCATACAGATAGCGGTGTAGAAATTTCCATGTTTATACAGATAGCGGTGAAGATGTATGCCTGTTTACACAGATCGCGGTGTAGATATTTCCATGTTCATACAGATATCGGTGTAGATATTTCCATGTTCATCCAGATGGCTGTGTAGATATATCCATGTTCATACAGATAGCGGAGTAGATATTTCCATGTTCATACAGATAGTGGTGTAGATGTTTCCATGTTCATACAGATAGCGGTGTAGCTATTTCCATGTCCATGCAGATAGCGGTGTAGATATTTCCATGTTCATCCAGATGGCTGTGTAGATATATCCATGTTCATACAGATGTCGGTGAAGATATTTCCATGTTCATACAGATAGCAGTGTAGATATTTCCATGTTCATACAGACAGTGGTGTAGATAATTCCATGTTCATACAGATAGCGGTGTAGTTATTTCCATGTGTAAAGAGATAGCTGTGTAGATATTTCCATGTATATTCAGATAGCTGTGTAGATATTTCCATTTTCATGCAGATAGCGGTGTAGATATTTCTAAGTTCAAAAAGATAGCGGTGTAGATATTTCCATGTTCATAAAGATAGCGGTGTAAAAATATCCATGTTTATACAGATAGCGGTGAAGATGTATGCCTGTTTACACAGAAAGCGGTGTAGATATTTCCATGTTCATATAGATAGCGGTGTAGATATTTCCATGTTCATCCAGATGGCTGTGTAGTTATATCCATGTTCATACAGATGGCGTTGAAGTTATTTCCATGTTCATACAGATAGCGGTGTAGATATTTCCATGTTCATACAGATAGCGGTTTAGATATTTCCATGTTCATACAGATAGCGGTGTAGAAATTTCCATGTTTATACAGATAGCGGTGAAGATGTATGCCTGTTTACACAGATCGCGGTGTAGATATTTCCATGTTCATACAGATAGCGGTGTAGATATTTCCATGTTCATCCAGATGGCTGTGTAGATATATCCATGTTTAAACAGATGGCGTTGAAGATATTTCCATGTTCATACAGATAGCGGTGTAGATATTTCCATGTTTATACAGATAGCGGTGTAGATATCTAAATCTTAATACAGATGGCGGTGTAGATAGTTATATGTTCATACAGATGGCGGTGGAGATATTTCCATGTTCATACAGATGGCGGTGTAGATATTTCCATGTTTATAGAGATAGCGGTGTAGGTATTTACATGTGTAAAGAAATAGCTGTGTAGATATTTCCATGTATATGCAAATAGCTGTGTAGATATTTCCATTTTCATGCAGATAGCGGTGTAGATATTACCATGTTCAAACAGATAGCGGTGTAGGTATTTCCATGTTCATGCAGATAGCGGTGTAGATATATCCATGTTTATACTGATAGCGGTGAAGAGGTATGCATGTTTACACAGATAGCGGTGTAGATATTTCCATGTTCATACAGATAGCGGTGTAGATATTTCCATGTTCATACAGATAGTGGAGTAGATATTTCCATGTTCATACAGATAGCGGTGTAGCTATTTCCATGTTCATACAGATAGCGGTGTAGATATTTCCATGTTCATCCAGATTGCTGTGTAGATATATCCATGTTCATACAGATGGCGGTGAAGATATTTCCATGTTCATATGGATAGCGGTGTAGATATTTCCATGTTCATCCAGATGGCTGTGTAGATATATCCATGTTCATACAGATGACGGTGAAGGTATTTCCATGTTCTTACAGATAGCAGTGTAGATATTTCCATGTTCATACAGATAGTGGTGTAGATAATTCCATGTTCATACAGATAGCGGTGTAGTTATTTCCATGTGTAAAGAGATAGCTGTGTAGATATTTCCAATTTATTCAGATAGCTGTGTAGATATTTCCATTTTCATGAAGATAGCGGTGTGGATATTTCTAAGTTCAAAAAGATAGCTGTGTAGATATTTCCATGTTCATACAGATAGCGGTGTAGAAATTTCCATGTTTATACAGATAACGGTGAAGATGTATGCCTGTTTACACAGATCACGGTGTAGATATTTCCATGTTCATACAGATAGCGGTGTAGATATTTCCATGTTCATCCAGATGGCTGTGTAGGTATATCCATGTTTATACAGACGGCGTTGAAGATATTTCCATGTTCATACAGATAGTGGTGTAGATATTTCCATGTTCTTACAGATAGCGGTTTAGATATTTCCATGTTCATTCAGATAGAGGTGTAGTTATTTCCATGTTCATACAGATAGCGGTGTAGTTATTTCCATGTTCATCCATATGGCTGTGTAGATATATCCATGTTCATACAGATGGGGGTGAAGATATTTCCATGTTCATACAGATAGCGGTGTATATATTTCCATGTTCTTACAGATAGTGGTGTAGATATTTCCATGTTCATACAGATAGCGGTGTAGCTATTTCCATGTTCATACAGATAGCGGTGTAGATATTTCCATGTTCATCCAGATGGCTGTGTATATATATCCATGTTCATTCAGATGGCGGTGAAGATATTTCCATGCCCATACAAATAGCGGTGAAGATATGTCCCTGTTCATACAGATAGTGGTGTAGATATTTCCATGTTCATACAGATAGTGGTGTAGTTATTTCCATGTTCATCCAGATGGCTGTGTAGATATATCCATGTTCATACAGATATCGGTGTAGATATTTCCATGTTCATACAGATAGTGCTGTAGATATTTCCATGTTCAAACAGATAGCGGTGTAGCTATTTCCATGTTCATACAGATAGCGGTGTAGATATTTCCATGTTCGTATAGATTGCGGTGTAGATATTTCCATCTTAATACAGATAGCGGTGCTTATATTTCCATGTTTATACAGGTGGCGGTGTAGATATTTCCATGTTCATACAGATAGCGGTGTAGAAATTTCCATGTTTATACAGATAGCGGTGAAGATGTATGCCTGTTTACACAGATCGCGGTGTAGATATTTCCATGTTCATACAGATATCGGTGTAGATATTTCCATGTTCATCCAGATGGCTGTGTAGATATATCCATGTTCATACAGATAGCGGAGTAGATATTTCCATGTTCATACAGATAGTGGTGTAGATGTTTCCATGTTCATACAGATAGCGGTGTAGCTATTTCCATGTCCATGCAGATAGCGGTGTAGATATTTCCATGTTCATCCAGATGGCTGTGTAGATATATCCATGTTCATACAGATGTCGGTGAAGATATTTCCATGTTCATACAGATAGCAGTGTAGATATTTCCATGTTCATACAGATAGTGGTGTAGATAATTCCATGTTCATACAGATAGCGGTGTAGTTATTTCCATGTGTAAAGAGATAGCTGTGTAGATATTTCCATGTATATTCAGATAGCTGTGTAGATATTTCCATTTTCATGCAGATAGCGGTGTAGATATTTCTAAGTTCAAAAAGATAGCGGTGTAGATATTTCCATGTTCATAAAGATAGCGGTGTAAAAATATCCATGTTTATACAGATAGCGGTGAAGATGTATGCCTGTTTACACAGAAAGCGGTGTAGATATTTCCATGTTCATATAGATAGCGGTGTAGATATTTCCATGTTCATCCAGATGGCTGTGTAGTTATATCCATGTTCATACAGATGGCGTTGAAGTTATTTCCATGTTCATACAGATAGCGGTGTAGATATTTCCATGTTCATACAGATAGCGGTTTAGATATTTCCATGTTCATACAGATAGCGGTGTAGAAATTTCCATGTTTATACAGATAGCGGTGAAGATGTATGCCTGTTTACACAGATCGCGGTGTAGATATTTCCATGTTCATACAGATAGCGGTGTAGATATTTCCATGTTCATCCAGATGGCTGTGTAGATATATCCATGTTTAAACAGATGGCGTTGAAGATATTTCCATGTTCATACAGATAGCGGTGTAGATATTTCCATGTTTATACAGATAGCGGTGTAGATATCTAAATCTTAATACAGATGGCGGTGTAGATAGTTATATGTTCATACAGATGGCGGTGGAGATATTTCCATGTTCATACAGATGGCGGTGTAGATATTTCCATGTTTATAGAGATAGCGGTGTAGGTATTTACATGTGTAAAGAAATAGCTGTGTAGATATTTCCATGTATATGCAGATAGCTGTGTAGATATTTCCATTTTCATGCAGATAGCGGTGTAGATATTACCATGTTCAAACAGATAGCGGTGTAGGTATTTCCATGTTCATGCAGATAGCGGTGTAGATATATCCATGTTTATACTGATAGCGGTGAAGAGGTATGCATGTTTACACAGATAGCGGTGTAGATATTTCCATGTTCATACAGATAGCGGTGTAGATATTTCCATGTTCATCCAGAAGGCTGTGTAGATATATCCATGTTCATACAGATAGCGGTGTAGCTATTTCCATGTTCATACAGATAGCGGTGTAGATATTTCCATGTTCATACAGATAGTGGAGTAGATATTTCCATGTTCATACAGATAGCGGTGTAGTTATTTCCATGTGTAAAGAGATAGCTGTGTAGATATTTCCATGTATATTCAGATAGCTGTGTAGATATTTCCATTTTCATGCAGATAGCGGTGTGGATATTTCTAAGTTCAAAAAGATAGCGGTGTAGATATTTCCATGTTCATACAGATAGCGGTGTAGAAATTTCCATGTTTATACAGATAGCCGTGAAGATGTATGCCTGTTTACACAGATCACGGTGTAGATATTTCCATGTTCATACAGATAGCGGTGTAGATATTTCCATGTTCATCCAGATGGCTGTGTATTTATATCCATGTTTATACAGATGGCGTTGAAGATATTTCCATGTTCATACAGATAGCGGTGTAGATATTTCCATGTTCTTACAGATAGCGGTTTAGATATTTCCATGTTCATTCAGATAGAGGTGTAGTTATTTCCATGTTCATACAGATAGCGGTGTAGTTATTTCCATGTTCATCCATATGGCTGTGTAGATATATCCATGTTCATACAGATGGGGGTGAAGATATTTCCATGTTCATACAGATAGCGGTGTATATATTTCCATGTTCTTACAGATAGTGGTGTAGATATTTCCATGTTCATACAGATAGCAGTGTAGCTATTTCCATGTTCATACAGATAGCGGTGTAGATATTTCCATGTTCATCCAGATGGCTGTGTATATATATCCATGTTCATTCATATGGCGGTGTGGATATCTCCATGTTCATACAGATAGTGCTGAAGATATTTCCATGTTCAAACAGATAGCGGTGTAGCTATTTCCATGTTCATACAGATAGCGGTATAGATATTTCCATGTTCGTATAGATTGCCGTGTAGATATTTCCATCTTAATACAGATAGCGGTGCTTATATTTCCATGTTTATACAGGTAGCGGTGTAGATATTTCCATGTTCATACAGATAGCGGTGTAGAAATTTCCATGTTTATACAGATAGCGGTGAAGATGTATGCCTGTTTACACAGATCGCGGTGTAGATATTTCCATGTTCATACAGATAGCGGTGTAGATATTTCCATGTTCATCCAGATGGCTGTGTAGATATATCCATGTTTAAACAGATGGCGTTGAAGATATTTCCATGTTCATACAGATAGCGGTGTAGATATTTCCATGTTTATACAGATAGCGGTGTAGATATCTCCATCTTAATACAGATGGCGGTGTAGATAGTTATATGTTCATACAGATGGCGGTGGAGATATTTCCATATTCATACAGATGGCGGTGTAGATATTTCCATGTTTATAGAGATAGCAGTGTAGTTATTTACATGTGTAGAGAAATAGCTGTGTAGATATTTCCATGTATATGCAGATAGCTCTGTAGATATTTCCATTTTCATGCAGATAGCGGTGTAGATATTACCATGTTCAAACAGATAGCGGTGTAGGTATTTCCATGTTCATACAGATAGCGGTGTAGATATATCCATGTTTATACTGATAGCGGTGAAGATGTATGCATGTTTACACAGATAGCGGTGTAGATATTTCCATGTTCATACAGATAGCGGTGTAGATATTTCCATGTTCATCCAGAAGGCTGTGTAGATATATCCATGTTCATACAGATAGCGGTGTAGCTATTTCCATGTTCATACAGATAGCGGTGTAGATATTTCCATGTTCATCCAGACTGTTGTGTAGATATATCCATCTTCATACAGATGGCGGTGAAGATATTTCCATGTTCATAAAGATAGCAGTGTAGATATTTCCAAGTTCATACAGATAGTGGTGTAGATAATTCCATGTTCATACAGATAGCGGTGTAGTTATTTCCATGTGTAAAGACATAGCTGTGTAGATATTTCCATGTATATTCAGATAGCTGTGTAGATATTTCCATTTCCATGCAGATAGCGGTGTAGATACTTCTACGTTCAAAAAGATAGCGGTGTAGATATTTCCAAGTTCATACAGATAGCGGTGTAGAAATTTCCATGTTTATACAGATAGCGGTGAAGATGTATGCCTGTTTACACAGATAGTGGTGTAGATATTTCCATGTTCATACAGAGAGTGGTGTAGATATTTCCATGTTCATCCAGATGGCTGTGTAGATATATCCATGTTCATTCAGATGGCGTTGAAGATATTTCCATGTTCATACAGATAGCGGTGTAGATATTTCCATGTTCATACAGATAGCGGTTTAGATATTTCCATGTTCATACAGATAGCGGTGTAGATATTTCCATGTTTACAGATAGCGGTGTAGTTATTTCCATGTTCATCCATATGGCTGTGTAGATATATCCATGTTCACACAGATGGCGGTGAAGGTATTTCCATGTTCATACACATAGCGGTGTAGATATTTCCATGTTCATATAGATAGCGGTGTAGATATTTCCATGTTCATACAGATAGCGGTGTAGATATTTCCAAGTTTATACAGGTAGCGGTGTAGATATCTCCATCTTAACACAGATGGCGGTGTAAAGATTTATAAGTTCATACAGATGGTGGTGCAGATATTTCCTTGTTCATACAGATGGCGGTGTAGATATTTCCATGTTGATAGATATACTGGTGTAGTTATTTCCATGTGTAAAGAGATAGCTTTGTAGATATTTCCATGTATATGCAGATAGCTTTGTAGATATTTCCATTTTCATGCAGATAGCGGTGTAGATATTTCCATGTTCAAACAGATAGCGGTGTAGTTATTTCCATGTTCATAAAGACAGCGGTGTAGATATTCCCATGTTTATACAGATATCGGTGTAGATATTTCCATGTTTATACGGATAGCGGTGTAGATATCCCCATCTTAATACAGATGGCGGTGTAGATATTTATATGTTCATACACATGGCGGTGCAGATATTTCCATGTTCATACAGATGGCGGTGTAGATATGTCCATGTTTATAGAGATAGCGGTGTAGTTATTTCCAAGTATAAAGAGACAGCTGTGTGGATATTTCCATGTATATGCAGATAGCTGTGTAGATATTTCCATTTTCATGCAGATAGCGGTGTAGATATTTCCATGTTCAAACAGATAGCGGTGCAGATAGTTCCATGTTCATACAGATAGCGGTGTAGATATTTCCATGTTTATACACATAGTGGAGAAGATGTATGCATGTTTACACAGATAGCGGTGAAGATATTTCCTTGTTCATACAGATAGCGGTGTAGATATTTCCATGTTCATCCATATGGCTGTGTAGTTATTTCCATGTTCATACACATGGCGGTGAAGATATTTCCATGTTCATACAGATAGCGGGGTAGATATTTCCATGTTCATACAGATAGCGGTGTAGATATTTCCATGTTCATACAGATAGCGGTGTAGATATTTCCATGTTCATCCAGATGGCTGTGTATATATATCCATGTTCATTCATATGGCGGTGTGGATATCTCCATGTTCATACAGATAGTGCTGAAGATATTTCCATGTTCAAACAGATAGCGGTGTAGCTATTTCCATGTTCATACAGATAGCGGTATAGATATTTCCATGTTCGTATAGATTGCCGTGTAGATATTTCCATCTTAATACAGATAGCGGTGCTTATATTTCCATGTTTATACAGGTAGCGGTGTAGATATTTCCATGTTCATACAGATAGCGGTGTAGAAATTTCCATGTTTATACAGATAGCGGTGAAGATGTATGCCTGTTTACACAGATCGCGGTGTAGATATTTCCATGTTCATACAGATAGCGGTGTAGATATTTCCATGTTCATCCAGATGGCTGTGTAGATATATCCATGTTTAAACAGATGGCGTTGAAGATATTTCCATGTTCATACAGATAGCGGTGTAGATATTTCCATGTTTATACAGATAGCGGTGTAGATATCTCCATCTTAATACAGATGCCGGTGTAGATAGTTATATGTTCATACAGATGGCGGTGGAGATATTTCCATATTCATACAGATGGCGGTGTAGATATTTCCATGTTTATAGAGATAGCAGTGTAGTTATTTACATGTGTAGAGAAATAGCTGTGTAGATATTTCCATGTATATGCAGATAGCTCTGTAGATATTTCCATTTTCATGCAGATAGCGGTGTAGATATTACCATGTTCAAACAGATAGCGGTGTAGGTATTTCCATGTTCATACAGATAGCGGTGTAGATATATCCATGTTTATACTGATAGCGGTGAAGATGTATGCATGTTTACACAGATAGCGGTGTAGATATTTCCATGTTCATACAGATAGCGGTGTAGATATTTCCATGTTCATCCAGAAGGCTGTGTAGATATATCCATGTTCATACAGATAGCGGTGTAGCTATTTCCATGTTCATACAGATAGCGGTGTAGATATTTCCATGTTCATCCAGACTGTTGTGTAGATATATCCATCTTCATACAGATGGCGGTGAAGATATTTCCATGTTCATAAAGATAGCAGTGTAGATATTTCCAAGTTCATACAGATAGTGGTGTAGATAATTCCATGTTCATACAGATAGCGGTGTAGTTATTTCCATGTGTAAAGACATAGCTGTGTAGATATTTCCATGTATATTCAGATAGCTGTGTAGATATTTCCATTTCCATGCAGATAGCGGTGTAGATACTTCTACGTTCAAAAAGATAGCGGTGTAGATATTTCCAAGTTCATACAGATAGCGGTGTAGAAATTTCCATGTTTATACAGATAGCGGTGAAGATGTATGCCTGTTTACACAGATAGTGGTGTAGATATTTCCATGTTCATACAGAGAGTGGTGTAGATATTTCCATGTTCATCCAGATGGCTGTGTAGATATATCCATGTTCATTCAGATGGCGTTGAAGATATTTCCATGTTCATACAGATAGCGGTGTAGATATTTCCATGTTCATACAGATAGCGGTTTAGATATTTCCATGTTCATACAGATAGCGGTGTAGATATTTCCATGTTTACAGATAGCGGTGTAGTTATTTCCATGTTCATCCATATGGCTGTGTAGATATATCCATGTTCACACAGATGGCGGTGAAGGTATTTCCATGTTCATACACATAGCGGTGTAGATATTTCCATGTTCATATAGATAGCGGTGTAGATATTTCCATGTTCATACAGATAGCGGTGTAGATATTTCCAAGTTTATACAGGTAGCGGTGTAGATATCTCCATCTTAACACAGATGGCGGTGTAAAGATTTATAAGTTCATACAGATGGTGGTGCAGATATTTCCTTGTTCATACAGATGGCGGTGTAGATATTTCCATGTTGATAGATATACTGGTGTAGTTATTTCCATGTGTAAAGAGATAGCTTTGTAGATATTTCCATGTATATGCAGATAGCTTTGTAGATATTTCCATTTTCATGCAGATAGCGGTGTAGATATTTCCATGTTCAAACAGATAGCGGTGTAGTTATTTCCATGTTCATAAAGACAGCGGTGTAGATATTCCCATGTTTATACAGATATCGGTGTAGATATTTCCATGTTTATACGGATAGCGGTGTAGATATCCCCATCTTAATACAGATGGCGGTGTAGATATTTATATGTTCATACACATGGCGGTGCAGATATTTCCATGTTCATACAGATGGCGGTGTAGATATGTCCATGTTTATAGAGATAGCGGTGTAGTTATTTCCAAGTATAAAGAGACAGCTGTGTGGATATTTCCATGTATATGCAGATAGCTGTGTAGATATTTCCATTTTCATGCAGATAGCGGTGTAGATATTTCCATGTTCAAACAGATAGCGGTGCAGATAGTTCCATGTTCATACAGATAGCGGTGTAGATATTTCCATGTTTATACACATAGTGGAGAAGATGTATGCATGTTTACACAGATAGCGGTGAAGATATTTCCTTGTTCATACAGATAGCGGTGTAGATATTTCCATGTTCATCCATATGGCTGTGTAGTTATTTCCATGTTCATACACATGGCGGTGAAGATATTTCCATGTTCATACAGATAGCGGGGTAGATATTTCCATGTTCATACAGATAGCGGTGTAGATATTTCCATGTTCATACAGATAGCGGTGCTGATATTTCCATGTTCATCCAGATGGCTGTGTAGATATATCCATGTTCGTACAGATGGCGGTGAAGATATTTCCATGTTCATACAGATGGCGGTGTATATATTTCCGTGTTCATACAGATAGCGGTGATGATATTTCCATGTATATACAGGTAGCGGTGTAGATATTTCCATGTTTATACAGACAGCGGTGTAGATATTTCCATGTTTATACAGATAGCGGTGTAAATATTTCCATGTTTATATAGATAGAGGGGTAGATATCTCCATCTTAATACAGATGGCGGTGTAGATATTTATATGTTCATATAGATGGCGGTGCAGATATTTCCATGTTCATACAGATGGCAGTGTAGATATTACCATGTTCATACAGATAGCGGTGTAGTTATTTCCATGTGTAAAGAGATAGCTGTGTAGATATTTCCAAGTATATGCAGATAGCTGTGTAGATATTTCCATTTTCATGCAGATAGCGGTGTAGATATTTCCATGTTCAAACAGATATCGGTGTAGATATTTCCATGTTCAAACAGATAGCGGTGTAGTTATTTCCATGTTCATACAGATAGCGGTGTAGATATTTCCATGTTCGTATACATTGCGGTGTAGATATTTCCATCTTAATACAGATAGCGGTGCTTATATTTCCATGTTTATACAGGTAGCGGTGTAGATATTTCCATGTTTATACAGATAGCGGTGTAGATATTTCCATGTTTATATGGATAGAAGTGTAGATATTTCCAAGTTAATACAGATAGCGGTGTAGATATCTCCATCTTAATACAGTTGGCGGTGTAGAGATTTATATGTTCATACAGATGGAGGTGCAGATATTTCCATGTTCATACAGATGGCGGTGTAGGTATTTCCATGTTTATAGATATACTGGTGTAGTTATTTCCATGTGTAAAGAGATAGCTTTGTAGATATTTCCATGTATATGCAGATAGCTGTGTAGATATTTCCATTTTCATGCAGATAGCTGTGTAGTTATTTCCATGTTCAAACAGATAGCGGTGTAGTTATTTCCATGTTCATACAGATAGCGGTGTAGATATTTCCATCTTCATACAAATAGCGGTGTAGATATTTCCATGTTCATACAGATAGCGGTGTAGATATTTCCATGTTTATGCAGATAGCGGTGTAGATATTTCCATGTTTATACAGATAGCGGTGTAGATATCTCCATCTTAATACAGACGGCGGTGTAGATATTTATGTGTTCATACACATGGCGGTGCAGATATTTCCATGTTTATACAGATGGCGGTGTAGATATTTCCATGTTCATAGAGATAGCGGTGTAGTTATTTCCATGTGTAAAGAGATAGCTGTGCAGATATTTCCATGTATATGCAGATAGCTGTGTAGATATTTCCATTTTCATGCAGATAGCGGTGGAGATATTTCCATGTTCAAACAGGTAGCGGTGCAGATATTTCCATGTTCATACAGATAGCGGTGTAGATATTTCCATGTTTATACAGATAGCGGAGAAGATGTATGCATGTTTACACAGATAGCGGTGAAGATATTTCCATGTTCATACAGATAGCGGTGTAGATATTTCCATGTTCACCCAGATGGCTGTGTAGTTATTTCCATGTTCATACACATGGCGGTGAAGATATTTCCATGTTCATACAGATAGCAGTGAAGATATTTCCATGTTCATACAGATAGCGGTGTAGATATTTCCATGTTCATACAGATAGCGGTGCTGATATTTCCATGTTCATCCAGATGGCTGTGTAGATATATCCATGTTCGTACAGATGGCGGTGAAGATATTTCCATGTTCATACTGATGGCGGTGTGGATATTACCGTGTTCATACAGATAGCGCTGATGATATTTCCATGTTTATAAAGGTAGCGGTGTAGATATTTCCATGTTTATACAGATAGCGGTGTAGATATTTCCATGTTTATAGAGATAGCGTTGTGGATATTTCCATGTTTATACAGATAGAGGTGTAGATATCTCCATCTTAGTACAGATGGCGGTGTAGATATTTATATGTTCATACAGATGGCGGTGCGGATATTTCCATGCTCATAGAGCTGGCGGTGTAGATATTACCATGTTCATACAGATAGCGGTGTAGTTATTTCCTTGTGTAAAGAGATATCTGTGTAGATATTTCCATGTATATGCAGATAGCTGTGTATATATTTCCATTTTCATGCAGATAGCGGTGTAGATATTTCCATGTTCAAACAGATATTGGTTTAGATATTTCCAGGTTCATACAGATAGCGGTGTAGATATTTCCATGTTTATACAGATAGCGGTGAGGACGTGTGCCTGTTTACACAGATAGAGGTGTAGATATTTCCATGTTTATACAGATAGCGGTGAGGACGTGTGCCTGTTTACACAGATAGAGGTGTAGATATTTTCATGTTTATCCAGATGGCTGTGTAGATATATCCATGTTCATACAGTTAGCGGTGTAGATATCTCCATGTTCATACAGACAGTGGTGTAGATATTTCCATGTTCATACAGATAGCGGTGTAGCTATTTCCAAGTCCATGCAGATAGCGGTGTAGATATTTCCATGTTTATACAGATAGCGGTGAAGATGTATGCCTGTTTACACAGATCGCGGTGTAGATATTTCCATGTTCATACAGATAGCGGTGTAGATATTTCCATGTTCTTCCAGATGGCTGTGTAGATATATCCATGTTTAAACAGATGGCGTTGAAGATATTTCCATGTTCATACAGATAGCGGTGTAGATATTTCCATGTTTATACAGATAGCGGTGTAGATATCTCCATCTTAATACAGATGGCGGTGTATATAGTTATATGTTCATACAGATGGCGGTGGAGGTATTTCCATGTTCATACAGATGGCGGTGTAGATATTTCCATGTTTATAGAGATAGCGGTGTAGTTATTTACATGTGTAAAGAAATAGCTGTGTAGATATTTCCATGTATATGCAGATAGCTGTGTAGATATTTCCATATTCATGCAGATAGCTGTGTAGATATTACCATGTTCAAACAGATAGCGGTGTAGGTATTTCCATGTTCATGCAGATAGCGGTGTAGATATATCCATGTTTATACTGATAGCGGTGAAGAGGTATGCATGTTTACACAGATAGCGGTGTAGATATTTCCATGTTCATACAGATAGCGGTGTAGATATTTCCATGTTCATCCAGAAGGCTGTGTTGATATATCCATGTTCATACAGATAGCGGTGTAGCTATTTCCATGTTCATACAGATAGCGGTGTAGATATTTCCATGTTCATACAGATAGTGGAGTAGATATTTCCATGTTCATACAGATAGCGGTGTAGCTATTTCCATGTTCATACAGATAGCGGTGTAGATATTTCCATGTTCATACAGATAGTGGAGTAGATATTTCCATGTTCATACAGATAGCGGTGTAGATATTTCCATGTTCATACAGATAGTGGAGTAGATATTTCCATGTTCATACAGATAGCGGTGTAGATATTTCCATGTTCATCCAGATGGCTGTGTAGATATATCCATGTTCATACAGATGGCGGTGAAGATATTTCCATGTTCATATGGATAGCGTTGTAGATATTTCCATGTTCATCCAGATGGCTGTGTAGATATATCCATGTTCATACAGATGGCGGTGAAGGTATTTCCATGTTCTTACAGATAGCAGTGTAGATATTTCCATGTTCATACAGATAGTGGTGTAGATAATTCCATGTTCATACAGATAGCGGTGTAGTTATTTCCATGTGTAAAGAGATAGCTGTGTAGATATTTCCATGTATATTCAGATAGCTGTGTAGATATTTCCATTTTCATGAAGATAGCGGTGTGGATATTTCTAAGTTCAAAAAGATAGCGGTGTAGATATTTCCATGTTCATACAGATAGCGGTGTAGAAATTTCCATGTTTATACAGATAACGGTGAAGATGTATGCCTGTTTACACAGATCACGGTGTAGATATTTCCATGTTCATACAGATAGCAGTGTAGATATTTCCATGTTCATCCAGATGGCTGTGTAGGTATATCCATGTTTATACAGATGGCGTTGAAGATATTTCCATGTTCATACAGATAGTGGTGTAGATATTTCCATGTTCTTACAGATAGCGGTTTAGATATTTCCATGTTCATTCAGATAGAGGTGTAGTTATTTGAATGTTCATACAGATAGCGGTGTAGTTATTTCCATGTTCATCCATATGGCTGTGTGGATATATCCATGTTCGTACAGATGGGGGTGAAGATATTTCCATGTTCATACAGATAGCGGTGTATATATTTCCATGTTCTTACAGATAGTGGTGTAGATATTTCCATGTTCATACAGATAGCGGTGTAGCTATTTCCATGTTCATACAGATAGCGGTGTAGATATTTCCATGTTCATCCAGATGGCTGTGTATATATATCCATGTTCATTCAGATGGCGGTGAAGGTATTTCCATGCTCATACAAATAGCGGTGAAGATATGTCCCTTTTCATACAGATAGTGGTGTAGATATTTCCATGTTCATACAGATAGCGGTGTAGTTATTTCCATGTTCATCCAGATGGCTGTGTAGATATATCCATGTTCATACAGATATCGGTGTAGATATTTCCATGTTCATACAGATAGTGCTGTAGATATTTCCATGTTCAAACATATAGCGGTGTAGCTATTTCCATGTTCATACAGATAGCGGTGTAGATATTTCCATGTTCGTATAGATTGCGGTGTAGATATTTCCATCTTAATACAGATAGCGGTGCTTATATTTCCATGTTTATACAGGTAGCGGTGTAGATATTTCCATGTTCATACAGATAGCGGTGTAGAAATTTCCATGTTTATACAGATAGCGGTGAAGATGTATGCCTGTTTACACAGATCGCGGTGTAGATATTTCCATGTTCATACAGATATCGGTGTAGATATTTCCATGTTCATCCAGATGGCTGTGTAGATATATCCATGTTCATACAGATAGCGGAGTAGATATTTCCATGTTCATACAGATAGTGGTGTAGATGTTTCCATGTTCATACAGATAGCAGTGTAGCTATTTCCATGTCCATGCAGATAGCGGTGTAGATATTTCCATGTTCATCCAGATGGCTGTGTAGATATATCCATGTTCATACAGATGTCGGTGAAGATATTTCCATGTTCATACAGATAGCAGTGTAGATATTTCCATGTTCATACAGATAGTGGTGTAGATAATTCCTTGTTCATACAGATAGCGGTGTAGTTATTTCCATGTGTAAAGAGATAGCTGTGTAGATATTTCCATGTATATTCAGATAGCTGTGTAGATATTTCCATTTTCATGCAGATAGCGGTATAGATATTTCTAAGTTCAAAAAGATAGCGGTGTAGATATTTCCATGTTCATACAGATAGCGGTGTAAAAATATCCATGTTTATACAGATAGCAGTGAAGATGTATGCCTGTTTACACAGAAAGCGGTGTAGATATTTCCATGTTCATATAGATAGCGGTGTAGATATTTCCATGTTCATCCAGATTGCTGTGTAGTTATATCCATGTTCATACAGATGGCGTTGAAGATATTTCCATGTTCATACAGATAGCGGTGTAGATATTTCCATGTTCATACAGATAGCGGTTTAGATATTTCCATGTTCATACAGATAGCGGTGTAGAAATTTCCATGTTTATACAGATAGCGGTGAAGATGTATGCCTGTTTACACAGATCGCGGTGTAGATATTTCCGTGTTCATACAGATAGCGGTGTAGATATTTCCATGTTCATCCAGATGGCTGTGTAGATATATCCATGTTTAAACAGATGGCGTTGAAGATATTTCCATGTTCATACAGATAGCGGTGTAGATATTTCCATGTTTATACAGATAGCGGTGTAGATATCTCCATCTTAATACAGATGGCGGTGTAGATAGTTATATGTTCATACAGATGGCGGTGGAGATATTTCCATGTTCATACAGATGGCGGTGTAGATATTTCCATGTTTATAGAGATAGCGGTGTAGTTATTTACATGTGTAAAGAAATAGCTGTGTAGATATTTCCATGTATATGCAGATAGCTGTGTAGATATTTCCATTTTCATGCAGATAGCGGTGTAGATATTACCATGTTCAAACCGATAGCGGTGTAGGTATTTCCATGTTCATGCAGATAGCGGTGTAGATATATCCATGTTTATACTGATAGCGGTGAAGAGGTATGCATCTTTACACAGATAGCGGTGTAGATATTTCGATGTTCATACAGATAGCGGTGTAGATATTTCCATGTTCATCCAGAAGGCTGTGTAGATATATCCATGTTCATACAGATAGCGGTGTAGCTATTTCCATGTTCATACAGATAGCGGTGTAGGTATTTCCATGTTCATACAGATAGTGGAGTAGATATTTCCATGTTCATACAGATAGCGGTGTAGTTATTTCCATGTGTAAAGAGATAGCTGTGTAGATATTTCCATGTATATTCAGATAGCTGTGTAGATATTTCCATTTTCATGCAGATAGCGGTGTGGATATTTCTAAGTTCAAAAAGATAGCGGTGTAGATATTTCCATGTTCTTACAGATAGCGGTGTATAAATTTCCATGTTTATACAGATAGCCGTGAAGATGTATGCATGTTTACACAGATCACGGTGTAGATATTTCCATGTTCATACAGATAGCGGTGTAGATATTTCCATGTTCATCCAGATGGCTGTGTATTTATATCCATGTTTATACAGATGGCGTTGAAGATATTTCCATGTTCATACAGATAGCGGTGTAGATATTTCCATGTTCTTACAGATAGCGGTTTAGATATTTCCATGTTCATACAGATAGCGGTGTAGTTATTTCCATGTTCATCCATATGGCTGTGTGGATATATCCATGTTCGTACAGATGGGGGTGAAGATATTTCCATGTTCATACAGATAGCGGTGTATATATTTCCATGTTCTTACAGATAGTGGTGTAGATATTTCCATGTTCATACAGATAGCGGTGTAGCTATTTCCATGTTCATACAGATAGCGGTGTAGATATTTCCATGTTCATCCAGATGGCTGTGTATATATATCCATGTTCATTCAGATGGCGGTGAAGGTATTTCCATGCTCATACAAATAGCGGTGAAGATATGTCCCTTTTCATACAGATAGTGGTGTAGATATTTCCATGTTCATACAGATAGCGGTGTAGTTATTTCCATGTTCATCCAGATGGCTGTGTAGATATATCCATGTTCATACAGATATCGGTGTAGATATTTCCATGTTCATACAGATAGTGCTGTAGATATTTCCATGTTCAAACATATAGCGGTGTAGCTATTTCCATGTTCGTACAGATAGCGGTGTAGATATTTCCATGTTCGTATAGATTGCGGTGTAGATATTTCCATCTTAATACAGATAGCGGTGCTTATATTTCCATGTTTATACAGGTAGCGGTGTAGATATTTCCATGTTCATACAGATAGCGGTGTAGAAATTTCCATGTTTATACAGATAGCGGTGAAGATGTATGCCTGTTTACACAGATCGCGGTGTAGATATTTCCATGTTCATACAGATATCGGTGTAGATATTTCCATGTTCATCCAGATGGCTGTGTAGATATATCCATGTTCATACAGATAGCGGAGTAGATATTTCCATGTTCATACAGATAGTGGTGTAGATGTTTCCATGTTCATACAGATAGCAGTGTAGCTATTTCCATGTCCATGCAGATAGCGGTGTAGATATTTCCATGTTCATCCAGATGGCTGTGTAGATATATCCATGTTCATACAGATGTCGGTGAAGATATTTCCATGTTCATACAGATAGTGTAGATATTTCCATGTTCATACAGATAGTGGTGTAGATAATTCCTTGTTCATACAGATAGCGGTGTAGTTATTTCCATGTGTAAAGAGATAGCTGTGTAGATATTTCCATGTATATTCAGATAGCTGTGTAGATATTTCCATTTTCATGCAGATAGCGGTATAGATATTTCTAAGTTCAAAAAGATAGCGGTGTAGATATTTCCATGTTCATACAGATAGCGGTGTAAAAATATCCATGTTTATACAGATAGCAGTGAAGATGTATGCCTGTTTACACAGAAAGCGGTGTAGATATTTCCATGTTCATATAGATAGCGGTGTAGATATTTCCATGTTCATCCAGATTGCTGTGTAGTTATATCCATGTTCATACAGATGGCGTTGAAGATATTTCCATGTTCATACAGATAGCGGTGTAGATATTTCCATGTTCATACAGATAGCGGTTTAGATATTTCCATGTTCATACAGATAGCGGTGTAGAAATTTCCATGTTTATACAGATAGCGGTGAAGATGTATGCCTGTTTACACAGATCGCGGTGTAGATATTTCCGTGTTCATACAGATAGCGGTGTAGATATTTCCATGTTCATCCAGATGGCTGTGTAGATATATCCATGTTTAAACAGATGGCGTTGAAGATATTTCCATGTTCATACAGATAGCGGTGTAGATATTTCCATGTTTATACAGATAGCGGTGTAGATATCTCCATCTTAATACAGATGGCGGTGTAGATAGTTATATGTTCATACAGATGGCGGTGGAGATATTTCCATGTTCATACAGATGGCGGTGTAGATATTTCCATGTTTATAGAGATAGCGGTGTAGTTATTTACATGTGTAAAGAAATAGCTGTGTAGATATTTCCATGTATATGCAGATAGCTGTGTAGATATTTCCATTTTCATGCAGATAGCGGTGTAGATATTACCATGTTCAAACCGATAGCGGTGTAGGTATTTCCATGTTCATGCAGATAGCGGTGTAGATATATCCATGTTTATACTGATAGCGGTGAAGAGGTATGCATCTTTACACAGATAGCGGTGTAGATATTTCGATGTTCATACAGATAGCGGTGTAGATATTTCCATGTTCATCCAGAAGGCTGTGTAGATATATCCATGTTCATACAGATAGCGGTGTAGCTATTTCCATGTTCATACAGATAGCGGTGTAGGTATTTCCATGTTCATACAGATAGTGGAGTAGATATTTCCATGTTCATACAGATAGCGGTGTAGTTATTTCCATGTGTAAAGAGATAGCTGTGTAGATATTTCCATGTATATTCAGATAGCTGTGTAGATATTTCCATTTTCATGCAGATAGCGGTGTGGATATTTCTAAGTTCAAAAAGATAGCGGTGTAGATATTTCCATGTTCATACAGATAGCGGTGTATAAATTTCCATGTTTATACAGATAGCCGTGAAGATGTATGCATGTTTACACAGATCACGGTGTAGATATTTCCATGTTCATACAGATAGCGGTGTAGATATTTCCATGTTCATCCAGATGGCTGTGTATTTATATCCATGTTTATACAGATGGCGTTGAAGATATTTCCATGTTCATACAGATAGCGGTGTAGATATTTCCATGTTCTTACAGATAGCGGTTTATTTATTTCCATGTTCATTCAGATAGAGGTGTAGTTATTTCCATGTTCATACAGATAGCGGTGTAGTTATTTCCATGTTCATCCATATGGCTGTGTAGATATATCCATGTTCATACAGATGGGGGTGAAGATATTTCCATGTTCATACAGATAGCGGTGTATATATTTGCATGTTCTTACAGATAGTGGTGTAGATATTTCCATGTTCATACAGATAGCAGTGTAGCTATTTCCATGTTCATACAGATAGCGGTGTAGATATTTCCATGTTCATCCAGATGGCTGTGTATATATATCCATGTTCATTCAGATGGCGGTGAAGATATTTCCATGCTCATACAAATAGCGGTGAAGATATGTCCCTGTTCATACAGATAGTGGTGTAGATATTTCCATGTTCATACAGATAGCGGTGTAGATATTTCCATGTTCATCCAGATGGCTGTGTAGATATATCCATGTTCATGCAGATAGCGGTGTAGATATTTCCATGTTCATACAGATAGTGCTGAAGATATTTCCATGTTCAAACAGATAGCGGTGTAGCTATTTCCATGTTCATACAGATAGCGGTGTAGATATTTCCATGTTCGTATAGATTGCGGTGTAGATATTTCCATCTTAATACAGATAGCGGTGCTTATATTTCCATGTTTATACAGGTAGCTGTGTAGATATTTCCATGTTCATACAGATAGCAGTGTAGATATTTCCATGTTTATACAGATAGCGGTGAAGATGTATGCCTGTTTACACAGATAGTGGTGTAGATATTTCCATGTTCATACAGAGAGTGGTGTAGATATTTCCATGTTCATCCAGATGGCTGTGTAGATATATCCATGTTCATACAGATGGCGTTGAAGATATTTCCATGTTCATACAGATAGCGGTGTAGATATTTCCATGTTCATACAGATAGCGGTTTAGATATTTCCATGTTCATACAGATAGCGGTGTAGATATTTCCAAGTTTATACAGGTAGCGGTGTAGATATCTCCATCTTAATACAGATGGCGGTGTAAAGATTTATAAGTTCATAGAGATGGTGGTGCAGATATTTCCTTGTTCATACAGATGGCGGTGTAGATATTTCCATGTTGATAGATATACTGGTGTAGTTATTTCCATGTGTAAAGAGATAGCTTTGTAGATATTTCCATGTATATGCAGATAGCTTTGTAGATATTTCCATTTTCATGCAGATAGCGGTGTAGATATTTCCATGTTCAAACAAATAGCGGTGTAGTTATTTCCATGTTCATAAAGACAGCGGTGTAGATATTCCCATGTTTATACAGATATCGGTGTAGATATTTCCATGTTTATACAGATAGCGGTGTAGATATCCCCATCTTAATACAGATGGCGGTGTAGATATTTATATGTTCATACACATGGCGGTGCAGATATTTCCATGTTCATACAGATGGCGGTGTATATATTTCCGTGTTCATACAGATAGCGGTGATGATATTTCCATGTATATACAGGTAGCGGTGTAGATATTTCCATGTTTATACAGATAGCGGTGTAGATATTTCCATGTTTATACAGATAGCAGTGTAAATATTTCCATGTTTATATAGATAGAGGGGTAGATATCTCCATCTTAATACAAATGGCGGTGTAGATATTTATTATGTTCATATAGATGGCGGTGCAGATATTTCCATGTTCATACAGATGGCAGTGTAGATATTACCATGTTCATACAGATAGCGGTGTAGTTATTTCCATGTGTAAAGAGATAGCTGTGTAGATATTTCCAAGTATATGCAGATAGCTGTGTAGATATTTCCATTTTCATGCAGATAGCGGTGTAGATATTTCCATGTTCAAACAGATATCGGTGTAGATATTTCCATGTTCAAACAGATAGCGGTGTAGTTATTTCCATGTTCATACAGATAGCGGTGTAGATATTTCCATGTTCGTATACATTGCGGTGTAGATATTTCCATCTTAATACAGATAGCGGTGCTTATATTTCCATGTTTATACAGGTAGCGGTGTAGATATTTCCATGTTTATACAGATAGCGGTGTAGATATTTCCATGTTTATATGGATAGAAGTGTAGATATTTCCAAGTTAATACAGATAGCGGTGTAGATATCTCCATCTTAATACAGTTGGCGGTGTAGAGATTTATATGTTCATACAGATGGTGGTGCAGATATTTCCATGCTCATACAGATGGCAGTGTAGGTATTTCCATGTTTATAGATATACTGGTGTAGTTATTTCCATGTGTAAAGAGATAGCTTTGTAGATATTTCCATGTATATGCAGATAGCTGTGTAGATATTTCCATTTTCATGCAGATAGCTGTGTAGTTATTTCCATGTTCAAACAGATAGCGGTGTAGTTATTTCCATGTTCATACAGATAGCGGTGTAGATATTTCCGTCTTCATACAAATAGCGGTGTAGATATTTCCATGTTCATACAGATAGCGGTGTAGATATTTCCATGTTTATGCAGATAGCGGTGTAGATATTTCCATGTTTACAGATAGCGGTGTAGTTATTTCCATGTTCATCCATATGGCTGTGTAGATATATCCATGTTCACACAGATGGCGGTGAAGGTATTTCCATCTTCATACAGATAGCGGTGTAGATATTTCCATGTTCATATAGATAGCGGTGTAGATATTTCCATGTTCATACAGATAGCGGTGTAGATATTTCCAAGTTTATAGAGGTAGCGGTGTAGATATCTCCATCTTAATACAGATGGCGGTGTAAAGATTTATAAGTTCATACAGATGGTGGTGCAGATATTTCCTTGTTCATACAGATGGCGGTGTAGATATTTCCATGTTGATAGATATACTGGTGTAGTTATTTCCATGTGTAAAGAGATAGCTTTGTAGATATTTCCATGTATATGCAGAGAGCTTTGTAGATATTTCCATTTTCATGCAGATAGCGGTGTAGATATTTCCATGTTCATACAGATGGCGGTGCTGATATTTCCATGTTTATACAGGTAGAGGTGTAGATATTTCCATGTTTATACAGATAGCGGTGTAGTTATTTCCATGTTTATACAATTAGCGGTGTAGTTATTTCCATGTTTATACAGATAGCGGTGTAGATATTTCCATGTTTATACTGATAGCGGTGTAGATATCTGCATCTTAATACAGATGGCGGTGAAGATATTTCCATGTTCATACAGATAGCGGTGTTGATATTTCCATGTTCATTCAGATAGCGGTGTAGATATTTACATGTTCGTACAGATAGCGTTGTAGATATTCCCATGTTCATATATATAGCGGTGTAGATATTTCCATTTTCATCCAGATGGCTGTGTTGATATATCCATGTTCATACAGATGGCGGTGAAGATATTTCCATGTTCATACTGATGGCGGTGTAGATATTTCCGTGTTCATACAGATAGCGGTGCTGATATTTCCATGTTTATACAGGTAGCGGTGTAGATATTTCCATGTTTATACAGATAGCGTTGTAGATATTTCCATGTTCATACAGATAGCGGTGTAGATATTTCCATCTTTATACAGATAGAGGTGTAGACATCTCCATCTTAATACAGATGGCAGTGTAGATATTTATATGTTCATACAGATGGAGGTGCAGATATTTCCATGTTCATACTGATGGCCGTGTAGATATTACCATGTTCATACAGATAGCGGTATAGTTATTTCCATGTGTAAAGAGATGGCTGTGTAGATATTTCCATGTGTATGCAGATAGCTGTGAAGATATTTCCATTTTCATGCGGATAGCGGTGTAGATATTTCCATGTTCAAACTGATATCGGTGTAGATATTTCCATGTTCATACAGATGGCGGTAAAGATATTTCCATGTTTATACAGATAGCGGTGAAGATGTATGCATGTTTACACAGATAGCGGTGTAGATATTTGCATGTTCATACAGATATCGGTGTAGATATTTCCATGTTCATCCAGATGACTGTGTAGATATATCCATGTTCCTACAGATAGCGGTGAAGATATTTCCATGTTCATACAGATAGTGCTGTAGATATTTCCATGTTCATACACATAGCGGTGAACCTATTTCCATCTTCATACAGATAGCGGCGTAGATATTTCCATGTTCGTACAGATAGCGGTGTAGTTATTTCCATGTTCATACAGATATCGGTGCTTATATTTCCATGTTTATACAGGGAGCGGTGTAGATATTTCCATGTTTATACAGATAGCGGTGTAAACATTTCCATGTTTATACAGATAGCGGTGTAGATATTTCCAAGTTCATACAGATAGTGGTGTAGATATTTCCATGTTCATGCAGATAGCGGTGTAGCTATTTCCATGTTCATACAGACAGCGGTGTAGATATTTCCATGTTCATACAGATAGCGGTGTAGCTATTTCCATGTTCATACAGATAGCGGTGTAGATATTTCCATGTTCATACAGATAGCGGTGTAGATATTTCCATGTTCATCCAGATGGCTGTGTAGACATATCCATGTCCATAC
Organism: Gorilla gorilla gorilla; assembly: GCF_029281585.2. Classification (NCBI taxonomy): domain Eukaryota; kingdom Metazoa; phylum Chordata; class Mammalia; order Primates; family Hominidae; genus Gorilla; species Gorilla gorilla. Next base: position 1,737,028 of record NC_073233.2, on the reverse strand, counting down.
AGATGGCGGTGAAGGTAATTCCATGTTCATACAGATAGCGGTGTGGATAATTCCATGTTCATACAGATGGTGGTGTAGATATTTCCATGTTCATACAGATTGAGGGGCCGATATTTCCATGTTCATACAGATAGCGGTGTTGATAATTCCATGTTTATACAGGTAGCGGTGTAGATATTTCCATGTTCATCCAGATGGCTGTGCAGATATATCCATGTTCATACGGATGGCGGTGAAGATATTTCCATGTTCGTACAGATAGCGGTGTAGATATTTCCATGTTCATACAGATATGGGTGTAGATATATCCATGTTCATACAGATAGCGGTGTAGCTATTTTCATGTTCATGCAGATAGTGGTGTAGATATTTCCATGTTCATCCGGATGGCTGTGTAGATATATCCAAGTTCATACAGATGGCGGTGAAGATATTTCCATGTTCATACAGATATCGGTGTAGATATTTCCATGTTCATACAGATAGTGGTGTAGATATTTCCATGTTCATACAGATAGAGGGGCTGATATTTCCATGTTCATACAGATAGTGGTGCTGATATTTCCATGTTTATACAGGTAGCGGTGTAGATATTTCCATGTTTATACAGATAGCGGTGTAGATATCTCCATCTTAATACAGATGGCGGTGTAGATATTTATTTGTTCATACAGATAGCCGTGCAGATATTTCCATATTCATACAGGTTGCGGTGTAGATATTTCCATGTTCATACAGATACCGGTGTAGTTATTTCCATGTGTAAAGAGATAGCGGTGTAGATATTTCCATGTATATGCAGATTGCTGTGTAGATATTTCCATGTTCATACTGATAGCGGTGTAGATATTTCCATGTTCATCCAGATGGCTGTGTAGATATATCCATGTTCATACAGATTGCGGTGTAGATATTTCCATGTTCATACAGATAGTGCTGTAGATATTTCCATGTTCATACACATTGCGGTGTAGCTATTTCCATGTTCATACAGACAGCAGTGTAGATATTTCCATGTTCGTACAGATAGCGGTGTAGATATTTCAATGTTCATACAGATAGCGGTGCTTATATTTCCATGTTCATACAGGTAGCGGTGTAGATATTTCCCTGTTTATACAGATAGCAGTGTAGATATTTCCATGTTTATACAGATAGCGTTGTAGATATTTCCAACTTTATACAGATAACGGTGTAGTTATCTCCATCTTAATACAGATGGCGGTGTAGATAATTATATGTTCCTACAGATGGCGGTGCAGATATTTCCAAGTTCATACAGACGGCGGTGTAGATATTTCCATGTTTATAGAGATAGCGGTGTAGTTATTTCCATGTGTAAAGGGATAGCTTTGTAGATATTTCCATGTATATGCAGATAGCTCTGTAGATATTTCCATTTTCATGCAGATAGCGGTGCAGATATTTCCATGTTCAAACAGATAGCTGTGTAGATATTTCCATGTTCATACAGATAGCGGTGTAGATATTTCCATGTTTATACAGATAGCGGTGAAGATATATGCATGTTTACACAGATAGCGGTGTAGGTATTTCCATGTTCATACAGATAGCGGTGTAGATATTTCCATGTTCATCCAGATGGCTGTGTAGATATATCCATGTTCATACTGATGGCGGTGAAGACATTTCCATGTTCATACAGATAGCGGTGTAGATATTTCCATGTTCATACAGATATTGGTGTAGATATTTCCATGTTCATACAGATAGCGGTGTTGCTATTTCCATGTTCATGCAGATAGCGGTGTAGATATTTCCATGTTCATCCAGATGTCTGTGTAGATATTTCCATGTTCATACAGATGGCGGTGAAGATATTTCCAGGTTCATACAAATAGCAGTGTAAATATTTCCATGTTTATTCAGATAGTGGTGTAGGTATTTCCATGTTCATACAGATAGTGGTGTAGCTATTTCCATGTTCATACAGATAGCGGTGTAGATATTTCCATCTTCATCCAGATGGCTGTGTAGACATATCCATGTTCATACAGATGGTGGTGAAGATAATTCCATGTTCATACAGATAGCGGTGTAGATATTTCCATGTTCATACAGATAGTTGTGTAGATATTTCCATGTTCATACAGATAGAGGGGCTGATATTTCCATGTTCATACAGATAGCGGTGCTGATATTTCCATGTTTATACAGGTAGCGTTGTAGAAATTTCCATGTTTATACAGATAGCGGTGTAGATATCTCCATCTTAATACAGATGGCGATGTAGATATTTATATGTTCATAAAGATGGCCGTGTAGATATTTCCATGTTCATACAGATGGCGGTGTAGATATATCCATGTTCATACAGATAGCGGTGTATTTATTTCCATGTGTAAAGAGATAGCGGTGTAGATATTTCCATGTATATGCAGATAGCTGTGTAGATATTTCCATTTTCATGCAGATAGCGGTTTAGATATTTCCATGTTCAAACAGATAGCGGTGTAGATATTTCCATGTTCATACAGATAGCGGTGTAGATATTTCCATATTTATACAGATAGCGGTGAAGATGTATGCATGTTTACACAGATAGCGGTGTAGATATTTCCATGTTAATACAGATAGCGGTGTAGATATTTCCATGTTCATCCAGACGGCTGTGTAGATATACCCATGTTCATACAGATAGCGGTGTAGATATTTCCATGTTCATACAGATAGTGGTGTAGATATTTCCATGTTCATGCAGATAGCGGTGTAGATATTTCCATGTTCATACAGATAGCGGTGTAGATATTTCCATGTTCATACAGATAGCGGTGCTTATATTTCCATGTTCATACAGGTAACGGTGTATATATTTCCCTGTTTATACAGATAGCAGTGTAGATATTTCCATGTTTATACAGATAGCGGTGTAGATATTTCCAAGTTTATACAGATAGCGGTGTATATATCTCCATCTTAATACAGATGGCGGTTTAGATATTTATATGTTCATAAAGATGGCGGTGCAGATATTTCCATGTTCACACAGATGGCGGTGTAGATATATCCATGTTCATACAGATAGCGGTGTATTTATTTCCATGTGTAAAGAGATAGCGGTGTAGATATTTACATGTATATGCAGATAGCAGTGTATATATTTCAATTTTCATGCAGATAGTGGTTTAGATATTTCCATGTTCAAACAGATAGCGGTGTAGATATTTCCATGTTCATACAGATAGCGGTGTAGATATTTCCAGGTTTATACAGATAGCGGTGAAGATGTATGCATGTTTACACAGATAGAGGTGTAGATATTTCCATGTTAATACAGATAGCGGTGTAGATATTTCCATGTTCATCCAGATGGCTGTGTAGATATACCCATGTTCATACAGATAGCGGTGTAGATATTTCCATGTTCATACAGATAGTGGTGTAGATATTTCCATGTTCATGCAGATAGCGGTGTAGATATTTCCATGTTCATACAGATAGCGGTGTAGATATTTCCATGTTCATACAGATAGCGGTGTAGATATTTCCATGTTCATACAGATAGAGGGGCTGATATTTCCATGTTCATACAGATAGCGGTGCTTATATTTCCATGTTCATACAGGTAACGGTGTAGATATTTCCCTGTTTATACAGATAGCAGTGTAGATATTTCCATGTTTATACAGATAGCGGTGTAGATATTTCCAAGTTTATACAGATAGCGGTGTAGATATCTCCATCTTAATACAGATGGCGGTTTAGATATTTATATGTTCATACAGATGGCGGTGCAGATATTTCCATGTTCATACAGATGGCGGTGTAGATATTTCCATGTTTATAGAGATAGCGGTGTAGTTATTTCCATGTGTAAAGGGATAGCTTTGTAGATATTTCCATGTACATGCAGATAGCTGTGTAGATATTTCCATTTTCATGCAGATAGCGGTGTAGATATTTCCATGTTAAAACAGATAGTGGCGTAGGTATTTCCATCTTCATACAGATAGCGGTGTAGATATTTCCATGTTCATACAGATAGCGGTGCTTATATTTCCATGTTCATACAGGTAACGGTGTATATATTTCCCTGTTTATACAGATAGCAGTGTAGATATTTCCATGTTTATACAGATAGCGGTGTAGATATTTCCAAGTTTATACAGATAGCGGTGTAGATATCTCCATCTTAATACAGATGGCGGTTTAGATATTTATATGTTCATAAAGATGGCGGTGCAGATATTTCCATGTTCATACAGATGGCGGTGTAGATATATCCATGTTCATACAGATAGCGGTGTATTTATTTCCATGTGTAAAGAGATAGCGTTGTAGATATTTCCATGTATATGCAGATAGCAGTGTATATATTTCAATTTTCATGCAGATAGTGGTTTAGATATTTCCATGTTCAAACAGATAGCGGTGTAGATATTTCCATGTTCATACAGATAGCGGTGTAGATATTTCCAGGTTTATACAGATAGCGGTGAAGATGTATGCATGTTTACACAGATATCGGTGTAGATATTTCCATGTTCATACAGATAGCGGTGTAGATATTTCCATGTTCATCCAGATGGCTGTGTAGATATATCCATGTTCATACAGATAGCGGTGTAGATATTTCCATGTTAATACAGATAGCTTTGTAGATATTTCCATGTTCATCCAGATGGCTGTGTAGATATACCCATGTTCATACAGATAGCGGTGTAGATATTTCCATGTTCATACAGATAGTGGTGTAGATATTTCCATGTTCATGCAGATAGCGGTGTAGATATTTCCATGTTCATACAGATAGCGGTGTAGATATTTCCATGTTCATACAGATAGCGGTGTAGATATTTCCATGTTCATACAGATAGCGGTGCTTATATTTCCATGTTCATACAGGTAACGGTGTAGATATTTCCCTGTTTATACAGATAGCAGTGTAGATATTTCCATGTTTATACAGATAGCGGTGTAGATATTTCCAAGTTTATACAGATAGCGGTGTAGATATCTCCATCTTAATACAGATGGCGGTTTAGATATTTATATGTTCATACAGATGGCGGTGCAGATATTTCCATGTTCATACAGATGGCGGTGTAGATATTTCCATGTTTATAGAGATAGCGGTGTAGTTATTTCCATGTGTAAAGGGATAGCTTTGTAGATATTTCCATGTACATGCAGATAGCTGTGTAGATATTTCCATTTTCATGCAGATAGCGGTGTAGATATTTCCATGTTCAAACAGATAGCGGCGTAGGTATTTCCATCTTCATACAGATAGCGGTGTGGATATTTCCGTGTTTATACAGATAGGGGTGAAGATGTATGCATGTTTACACAGATAGCGGTGTAGGTATTTCCATGTTCATACAGATAGCGGTGTAGATATTTCCATGTTAATCCAGATGGCTGTGTAGATATATCCATGTTCCTACAGATGGCGGTGAAGATATTTCCATGTTCCTACAGATAGCGGAGTAGAGATTTCCATGTTCATACAGATATTGGTGAAGATATTTCCATGTTCATACAGATAGCGGTGTAGCTATTTCCATGTTAATGCAGATAGCGGGGTAGATATTTCCATGTTCATCCAGATGGCTGTGTAGATATATCCATGTTCATACAGATGGCGGTGAAGATATTTCCATGTTCATACAGCTGGCGGTGTAGCTATTTCCATGTTCATACACATAGCGGTGTAGATATTTCCATGTTCTTCCAGATGGCTGTTTAGACATATCCATGTTCATAGAGATGGCGGTGAATATAATTCCATGCTCATACAGATAGCGGTGTAGATATTTCCATGTTCATACAGATAGTGGTGTAGATATTTCCATGTTCATACCGATAGAGAGGTTGATATTTCCATGTTCATACAGATAGCGGTGCTGATACTTCCATGTTTATACAGGTAGCGTTGTAGATATTTCCATGTTTATACAGATAGCGGTGTAGATATCTCCATCATAATACAGATGACGATGTAGATATTTATATGTTCATACAGATGGCCGTGCGGATATTTCCATGTTCATACAGATGGCGGTGTAGACATATCCATGTTCATACAGATAGCGGTGTAGTTATTTCCATGTGTAAAGAGATAGCGGTGTAGATATTTCCATATATATGCAGATAGCTGTGTAGATATTTCCATTTTCATGCAGATAGCGGTTTAGATATTTCCATGTTCAAACAGATAGCGGTGTAGATATTTCCATGTTCATACAGATAGCGGTGTAGATATTTCCATGTTTATACAGATAGCGGTGAGGATGTATGCATGTTTACACAGATAGCGGTGTAGATATTTCCATGTTCATACAGATAGCGGTGTAGATATTTAAACGTTCATCCTGATGGCTGTCTAGATATATCCATGTTCATACAGATAGCAGTGTAGATATTTCCATGTTCATGCAGATAGCGGTGTAGATATTTCAATGTTCATCCATATGGCTGTGTAGATATATCCATGTTCATCCAGATGGCTGTGTAGTTATTTCCATGTTCATACAGATGGCGGTGAAGATATTTCCATGTTCATACAGATAGCGGTGTAGATATTTCCATGTTCATACAGATAGCGGTGTAGACATTTCCATCTTCATACAGATAGCGGTGCTGATATTTCCATGTTTATACAGCTAGCGGTGTAGATATTTCCATGTTTATACTGATAGCGGTGTATATATTTCCATGTTTATACAGATAGCGGTGCAGATATTTCCATGTTTATACAGATAGCGGTGTAGGTATCTCCATCTTAATACTGATAGCGGTGTAGATATTTATAAGTTCATACAGATGGCGGTGCAGATATTTCCATGTTCATACAGATGGCGGTGTAGATATCTCCATGTTTATAGAGATAGCGGTGTAGTTATTTCCATGTATAAAGAGATAGCTTTGTAGATATTTCCATTTTCATGCAGATAGCGGTGTAGATATTTCCATGTTCAAACAGATAGCGTTGTAGATATTTCCATGTTCATACAGATAGCGGTGCTGATATTTCCGTGTTTATACAGGTAGCGGTGTAGGTATTTCCATGTTTATACAGATAGCGGTGTAGATATTTCCATGTTTATACAGATAGCGGTGTAGATATTTCCATGTTTATACAGATAGCGGTGTAGATATCTCCATCTTAATATAGATGGCGGTGTAGATATTTATATGCTCATACAGATGGCGGTGCAGATATTTCCATGTTCATACAGATGGCGGTGTTGATATTTCCATGTTCATACAGATAGCGGTGTTGTTATTTCCATGTGTAAAGAGATAGCTGTGTAGATATTTCCATGTATATGCAGATAGCTGTGTAGATATTTCCATTTTCATGCAGATAGCGGTGTAGATATTTCCACGTTCAAACAGATAGCGGTGTAGATATTTCCATGTTCATCCAGATAGCGGTGTAGATATTTCCATGTTCATCCAGATGGCTGTGTTGATATATCCACGTTCATACAGATAACGGTGTAGATATTTCCATGTTCATACAGATAATGGTGTAGATATTTCCATGTTCATACAGATAGCGGTGTAGCTATTTCCATGTTCATGCAGATAGCGGTGTAGATTTTTCCATGTTCATCCAGATGGCTGTGTAGATATATGCATGATCATACAGATGACGGTGAAGGTATTTCCATGTTCATACAGATAGCGGTGTAGATATTTCCATGTTCATGCAGATATCGGTGCTTATATTTCCATGTTTATACAGGTAGCGGTGTAGATATTTCCATGTTTATACAGATAGCGGTGCAGATATTTCCATTTTTATACAGATAGCAGCGTAGATATTTCCAAGTTCATACAGATAGTGGTGTAGATATTTCCATGTTCATACAGATAGCGGTGTAGCTATTTCCATGTTTATACAGGTAGCGGTGTAGATATTTCCATGTTTATACAGATAGCGGTGTAGATATTTCCATGTTTATACAGATAGCGGTGTAGATATTTCCAAGTTCATACAGATATCGGTGCTTATATTTCCATGTTTATACAGGTAGCGGTGTAGATATTTCCATGTTTATACAGATAGCGGTGCAGATATTTCCATTTTTATACAGATAGCAGCGTAGATATTTCCAAGTTCATACAGATAGTGGTGTAGATATTTCCATGTTCATACAGATAGCGGTGTAGCTATTTCCATGTTTATACAGGTAGCGGTGTAGATATTTCCATGTTTATACAGATAGCGGTGTAGATATTTCCATGTTTATACAGATAGCGGTGTAGATATTTCCAAGTTCATACAGATAGTGGTGTAGATATTTCCATGTTGATACAGATAGCGGTGTAGCTATTTCCATGTTCATACAGATAGCGGTGTAGATATTTCCATGTTCATACAGATAGAGGTGTAGCTATTTCCATGTTCATACAGATAGCGGTGTAGCTATTTCCATGTTCATACAGATAGCAGTGTAGATATTTCCATGTTCATACAGATGGCTGTGTAGACATATCCATGTTCATACAGATGGCGGTGAAGGTAATTCCATGTTCATACAGATAGCGGTGTAGATAATTCCATGTTCATACAGATAGTGGTGTAGATATTTCCATGTTCATACAGATTGAGGGGCTGATATTTCCATGTTCATACAAAGAGCGGTGTTGATAATTCCATGTTTATACAGGTAGCGGTGTAGATATTTCCGTGTTCATCCAGATGGCTGTGTAGATATATCCATGTTCATACGGATGGCGGTGAAGATATTTCCATTTTCGTACAGATAGCGGGGTAGATATTTCCATGTTCATACACATATGGGTGTAGATATTTCCATGTTCATCCGGATTGCTGTGTAGATATATCCATGTTCATACAGATTGCGGTGAAGATATTTCCATGTTCATACAGATAATGGTGTAGATATTTCCATGTTCATACAGATAGCGGTGTAGCTATTTCCATGTTCATACAGATAGCGGGGTAGATATTTCCATGTTCATCCAGATGGCTGTGTAGATATATCCATGTTCATACAGATAGCGGTGTAGATATTTCCATGTTCATCCAGATGGCGGTGTAGGTATATCCATGTTCATACAGATAGCGGTGTAGATATTTCCAGGTTCACACAGATAGCGGTGTAGATATTTCCATGTTCGTACAGATAGCGGTGTAGATATTTCCATGTTCATACAGATAGCTGTGCTTATATTTCCATGTTCATACAGGTAGCGGTGTAGATATTTCCCCGTTTATACAGATAGCAGTGTAGATATTTCCATGTTTATACAGATAGCGGTGTAGATATTTCCAACTTTATACAAATAACGGTGTAGATATCTCCATCTTAATACAGATGGCGGTGTAGATATTTATATGTTCATACAGATGGCGGTGCAGATATTTCCAAGTTCATACAGATGGCGGTGTAGATATTTCCATGTTTATAGAGATAGCGGTGTAGTTATTTCCATGTGTAAAGGGATAGCTTTGTAGATATTTCCATGTATATGCAGATAGCTGTGTAGATATTTCCATTTTCCTGCAGATAGCTGTACAGATATTTCCATGTTCAAACAGATAGCGGTGTAGATATTTCCATGTTCATACAGATAGTCGTGTAGATATTTCCATGTTTATACAGATAGCGGTGAAGATATATGCATGTTTACACAGACAGCGGTGTAGGTATTTCCATGTTCATACAGATAGCGGTGTAGATATTTCCATGTTCATCCAGATGGCTGTGTAGGTATATCCATGTTCATACAGATGGCGGTGAAGATATTTCCATGTTCGTACAGATAGCGGTGTAGATATTTCCATGTTCATACAGATATTGGTGTAGATATTTCCATGTTCATACAGATTGCGGTGTTGCTATTTCCATGTTAATGCAGATAGCGGTGTAGATATTTCCATGTTCATCCAGATGTCTGTGTAGATGTATCCATGTTCATACAGATGGCGGTGAAGATATTTCCAGGTTCATACAAATAGCGGTGTAAATACTTCCATGTTCATTCAGATAGTGGTGTAGATATTTCCATGTTCATACACATAGCGGTGTAGCTATTTCCATGTTCATACAGATAGCGGTGTAGATATTTCCATCTTCATCCAGATGGCTGTGTAGACATATAAATGTTCATACAGATGGCAGTGAAGATAATTCCATGTTCATACAGATAGCGGTGTAGATATTTCCATGTTCATGCAGATAGTGGTGTAGATATTTCCATGTTCATACAGATAGAGGGGCTGATATTTCCATGTTCATACAGATAGCGGTGCTGATATTTCCATGTTTATACAGGTAGCGTTGTAGATATTTCCATGTTTATACAGATAGCGGTGTAGATATCTCCATCTTAATTCAGATGGCGATGTAGATATATATATATGTTCATAAAGATGGCCGTGCAGATATTTCATTGTTCATACAGGTGACGGTGTAGATATATCCATGTTCATACAGATAGCGGTGTAGTTATTTCCATTTGTAAAGAGATAGCGGTGTAGATATTTCCATGTATATGCAGATAGCAGTGTAGATATTTCCATTTTCATGCAGATAGCGGTTTAGATATTTCCATGTTCAAACAGATAGCGGTGTAGATATTTCCATGTTCATACAGATAGCGGTGTAGATATTTCCATGTTTATACAGATAGCGGTGAAGATGTATGCATGTTTACACAGATAGCGGTGTAGATATTTCCATGTTCATACAGATAGCGGTGTAGATATTTCCATGTTAATCCAGATTGCTGTGAAGATATATCCATGTTCATACAGATAGCGGTGTAGATACTTCCATGTTCATACAGATAGTGCTGTAGATATTTCCATGTTCATGCAAATAGCGGTGTAGCTATTTCCATGTTCATACAGATAGCGGTGTAGATATTTCCATGTTCGTACAGATAGCGGTGTAGATATTTCCATGTTCATACAGATAGCGGTGCTTATATTTCCATGTTCATACAGGTAACGGTGTAGATATTTCCCTGTTTATACAGATAGCAGTGTAGATTTTTCCATGTTTATACAGATAGCGGTGTAGATATTTCCAAGTTTATACAGACAGCGGTGTAGATATCTCCATCTTAATACAGATGGCGGTGTAGATATTTCCATGTTCATACAGATGGCGGTGCAGATATTTCCATGTTCATACAGATGGCGGTGTAGATATTTCCATGTTTATAGAGATAGCGGTGTAGTTATTTCCATGTGTAAAGGGATAGCTTTGTAGATATTTCCATGTACATGCTGATTGCTGTGTAGATATTTCCATTTTCATGCAGATAGCGGTGTAGATATTTCCATGTTCATCCAGATGGCTGTGTAGACATATCCATGTTCATACAGATGGCGGTGAATATAATTCCATGCTCATACAGATAGCGGTGTAGATATTTCCATGTTCATACAGATAGTGGTGTAGATATTTCCATGTTCATACAGATAGAGGGGCTGATATTTCCATGTTCATACAGATAGCGGTGCTGATACTTCCATGTTTATAGAGGTAGCGTTGTAGTTATTTCCATGTTTATACAGATAGCGGTGTAGATATCTCCATCTTAATACAGATGGCGAGGTAGATATTTATATGTTCATACAGATGGCCGTGCGGATATTTCCATGTTCATACAGATGGCGGTGTAGTTATTTCCCTGTGTAAAGAGATAGCGGTGTAGATATTACCATATACATGCAGATAGCTGTGTAGATATTTCCATTTTCATGCAGAAAAAGCGGTTTAGATATTTCCATGTTCATGCAGATAGCGGTGTAGATTTTTCCATGTTCATCCAGATGGCTGTGTAGACATATGCATGATCATACAGATGGCGGTGAAGGTATTTCCATGTTCATACAGATAGCGGTGTAGATATTTCCATGTTCATGCAGATAGCGGTGTAGATATTTCCATGTTCATACAGATATCGGTGCTTATATTTCCATGTTTATACAGGTAGCGGTGTAGATATTTCCATGTTTATACAGATAGCGGTGTAGATATCCCCATCTTAATACAGATGGCAGTGTAGATATTTATATGTTCATACACATGGCGGTGCAGATATTTCCATGTTCATACAGATGGCTGTGTAGATATATCCATGTTCATACAGATGGCGTTGAAGATATTTCCATGTTCATACGGATAGCGGTGTAGATATTTCCATGTTCATACAGATAGCGGTTTAGATATTTCCATGTTCATACAGATAGCGGTGTAGATATTTCCATGTTTATACAGATAGCGGTGTAGATATCACCATCTTAATATAGATGGCGGTGTAGATATTTATATGTTCATACAGATGGCGGTGCAGATATTTCCATGTTCATACAGATGGCGGTGTTGATATTTCCATGTTCATACAGATAGCGGTGTTGTTATTTCCATGTGTAAAGAGATAGCTGTGTAGATATTTCCATGTATATGCAGATAGCTGTGTAGATATTTCCATTTTCATGCAGATAGCGGTGTAGATATTTCCATGTTCAAACAGATAGCGGTGTAGATATTTCCATGTTCATCCAGATAGCGGTGTAGATATTTCCATGTTTATACAGATAGCGGGGAAGATATATGCATGTTTACACAGATATTGGTCTAGATATTTCCATGTTCATCCAGATGGCTGTGTTGATATATCCATGTTCATACAGATAACGGTGTAGATATTTCCATGTTCATACAGATAATGGTGTAGATATTTCCATGTTCATACAGATAGCGGTGTAGCTATTTCCATGTTCATGCAGATAGCGGTGTAGATTTTTCCATGTTCATCCAGATGGCTGTGTAGATATATGCATGATCATACAGATGGCGGTGAAGGTATTTCCATGTTCATACAGATAGCGGTGTAGATATTTCCATGTTCATGCAGATAGCGGTGTAGATATTTCCATGTTCATACAGATATCGGTGCTTATATTTCCATGTTTATACAGGTAGCGGTGTAGATATTTCCATGTTTATACAGATAGCGGTGTAGATATTTCCATGTTTATACAGATAGCGGTGTAGATATTTCCAAGTTCATACAGATAGCAGTGTAGCTATTTCCATGTTCATACAGATAGCGGTGTAGATATTTCCATGTTCATACAGATAGCGGTGTAGATATTTCCATGTTTACAGATAGCGGTGTAGTTATATCCATGTTCATCCATATGGCTGTGTAGATATATCCATGTTCATACAGATGGCGGTGAAGGTATTTCCATGTTCATACAGATAGCGGTGTAGATATTTCCATGTTCATATAGATAGCGGTGTAGATATTTCCATGTTCATACAGATAGCGGTGTAGATATTTCCAAGTTTATACAGGTAGCGGTGTAGATACCTCCATCTTAATACAGATGGCGGTGTAAAGATTTATAAGTTCATACAGATGGTGGTGCAGATATTTCCTTGTTCATACAGATGGCGGTGTAGATATTTCCATGTTGATAGATATACTGGTGTAGTTATTTCCATGTGTAAAGAGATAGGTTTGTAGATATTTCCATGTATATGCAGATAGCTGTGTAGATTATTCCATTTTCATGCAGATAGCGGTGTACATATTTCCATGTTCAAACAGATAGCGGTGTAGTTATTTCCATGTTCATACAGACAGCGGTGTAGATATTCCCATGTTTATACAGATAGCGGTGTAGATATTTCCATGTTTATACAGATAGCGGTGTAGATATCCCCATCTTAATACAGATGGCTGTGTAGATATTTATATGTTCATACACATGGCGGTGCAGATATTTCCATGTTCATACAGATGGCTGTGTAGATATATCCATGTTCATACAGATGGCGTTTAAGTTATTTCCATGTTCATACAGATAGCTTTGTAGATATTTCCATGTTCATACAGACAGCGGTTTAGATATTTCCATGTTCATACAGATAGCGGTGTAGATATTTCCATGTTTACAGATAGCGGTGTAGTTATTTCCATGTTCATCCATATGGCTGTGTAGATATATCCATGTTCATACAGATGGCGGTGAAGGTATTTCCATGTTCATACAGATAGCGGTGTAGATATTTCCATGTTCATAGAGATAGCGGTGTAGATATTTCCATGTTCATACAGATAGCGGTGTAGATATTTCCAAGTTTATACAGGTAGCGGTGTAGATATCTCCATCTTAATACAGATGGCGGTGTAAAGATTTATAAGTTCATACAGATGGCGGTGTAGATATGTCCATGTTTATAGAGATAGCGGTGTAGTTATTTCCAAGTATAAAGAGACAGCTGTGTAGATATTTCCATGTATATGCAGATAGGTGTATAGATATTTCCATTTTCATGCAGATAGCAGTGTAGATATTTCCATGTTCAAACAGAAAGCGGTGCAGATATTTCCATGTTCATACAGATAGCGGTGTAGATATTTCCATGTTTATACACATAGTGGAGAAGATGTGTGCATGTTTACACAGATAGCGGTGAAGGTATTTCCATGTTCATACAGATAGCGGTGTAGATAATTCCATGTTCATCCATATGGCTGTGTAGTTATTTCCATGTTCATACACATGGCGGTGAAGATATTTCCATGTTCATACAGATAGCGGTGTAGATATTTCCATGTTCATACAGATAGCGGTGTAGATATTTCCATGTTCATACAGATAGCGGTGCTGATATTTCCATGTTCATCCAGATGGCTGTGTAGATATATCCATGTTCGTACAGATGGCGATGAAGATATTTCCATGTTCATACAGATGGCGGTGTAGATATTTCCGTGTTCAAACAGATACCAGTGATGATATTTCCATGTTTATACAGGTAGCGGTGTAGATATTTCCATGTTTATGCAGATAGCGGTGTAGATATTTCCATGTTTATACAGATAGCGGTGTAGATATTTCCATGTTTATATAGATAGAGGGGTAGATATCTCCATCTTAATACAGATGGCGGTGTAGATATTTATATGTTCATACAGATGGCGGTGCAGATAATACCATGTTCACACAGATAGCGGTGTAGTTATTTCCACGTGTAAAGAGATAGCTGTGTAGATATTTCCAAGTATATGCAGACAGCTGTGTAGATATTTCCATTTTCATGCAGATAGCGGTGTAGATATTTCCATGTTTAAACAGATATCGGTGTAGATATTTCCATGTTCATACTGATAGCGGTGTAGATATTTCCATGTTTATACAGATAGCGGTGAAGATATATGCATGTTTAAAGAGATAGCGGTGTAGATATTTCCATGTTCATCCAGATGGCTGTGTAGTTATATCCATGTTCATACAGATAGCGGTGTTGATATCTCCATGTTCATACAGATAGGGGTGTAGATATTTCCATGTTCATACAGATAGCGGTGTACGTATTTCCATTTCCATGCAGATAGCGGTGTAGATATTTCCATGTTCATCCAGATGGCTGTGTAGATCTATGTATGTTCATACAGATGGCGGTGAAGATATTTCCATGTTCATACAGACAGCAGTGTAGATATTTCCATGTTTATACAGATAGTGGTGTAGATAATTCCATTTTCATACAGATAGCGGTGTAGTTATTTCCATGTGTAAAGAGATAGCTGTGTAGATATTTCAATGTATATTCAGATAGCTGTGTAGATATTTCCATTTTCATGCGGATAGCGGTCTAGATATTTCTAAGTTCAAAAAGATAGCGGTGTAGATATTTCCATGTTCATACAGATAGCGGTGTAGAAATTTCCATGTTTATACAGATAGCGGTGAAGATGTATGCCTGTTTACACAGACAGCGGTGTAGATATTTCCATGCTCATACAGATAGCGGTGTAGATATTTCCATGTTCATACAGATAGCGGTTTAGATATTTCCATGTTCATACAGATAGCGGTGTAGATATTTCCATGTTTACAGATAGCGGTGTATTTATTTCCATGTTCATCCATATGGCTGTGTAGATATATCCATTTTCATACAGATGGCGGTGAAGGTATTTCCATGTTCATACAGATAGCGGTGTAGATATTTCCATGTTCATATAGATAGCGGTGTAGATATTTCCATGTTCATACAGATAGCGGTGTAGATATTTCGAAGTTTATACAGGTAGCGGTGTAGATATCTCCATCTTAATACAGATGTCGGTGTAAAGATTTATAAGTTCATACAGATGGTGGTGCAGATATTTCCTTGTTCATACAGATGGCGGTGTAGATATTTCCATGTTGATAGATATACTGGTGTATTTATTTCCATGTGTAAAGAGATAGCTTTGTAGATATTTCCATGTATATGCAGATAGCTGTGTAGATTTTTCCATTTTCATGCAGATAGCGGTGTAGATATTTCCATGTTCAAACAGATAGCGGTGTAGTTATTTCCATGTTCATACAGACAGCGGTGTAGATATTCCCATGTTTATACAGATAGCGGTGTAGATATTTCCATGTTTATACAGATAGCGGTGTAGATATCCCCATCTTAATACAGATGGCGGTGTAGATATTTATATGTTCATACACATGGCGCTGCAGATATTTCCATGTTCATACAGATGGCGGTGTAGATATGTCCATGTTTATAGAGATAGCGGTGTAGTTATTTCCAAGTATAAAGAGACAGCTGTGTAGATATTTCCATGTATATGCAGAAAGCTGTATAGATATATCCATTTTCATGCAGATAGCAGTGTAGATATTTCCATGTTCAAACAGATAGCGGTGCAGATATTTCCATGTTCATACAGATAGCGGTGTAGATATTTCCATGTTTATACACATAGTGGAGAAGATGTGTGCATGTTTACACAGATAGCGGTGAAGATATTTCCATGTTCATACAGATAGCGGTGTAGATATTTCCATGTTCATCCATATGGCTGTGTAGTTATTTCCATGTTCATACACATGGCGGTGAAGATATTTCCATGTTCATACAGATAGCGGTGTAGATATTTCCATGTTCATACAGATAGCGGTGTAGATATTTCCATGTTCATACAGATAGCGGTGCTGATATTTCCATGTTCATCCAGATGGCTGTGTAGATATATCCATGTTCGTAGAGATGGCGGTGAAGATATTTCCATGTTCATACAGATGGCGGTGTAGATATTTCCGTGTTCATACAGATACCGGTGATGATATTTCCATGTTTATACAGGTAGCGGTGTAGATATTTCCATGTTTATGCAGATAGCGGTGTAGATATTTCCATGTTTATACAGATAGCGGTGTAGACATTTCCATGTTCGTACAGATTGAGGTGTAGATATTTCCATATTAATACAGATAGCGATGCTTATATTTCCATGTTTATACAGAGAGCGGTGTAGGTATTTCCATGTTTATACAGATAGTGGTGTAGATATTTCCAAGTTTATACAGATAGCTGTGTAGATATCTCCATCTTAATACAGATGGCGGTGTAGAGATTTATATGTTCATACAGATGGTGGTGCAGATATTTCCATGTTCATACAGATGGCGGTGTAGATATTTCCATGTTTATAGATATACTGGTGTAGTTATTTCCATGTGTAAAGAGATAGCTTTGTAGACATTTCCATGTATATGCAGATAGCTGTGTAGATATTTACATTTTCATGCAGATAGCGGTGTAGATATTTCCATGTTCAAACAGATAGCGGTGTAGATATTTCCATGTTCATCCAGATAGCGGTGTAGATATTTCCATGTTTATACAGATAGCGGGGAAGATATATGCATGTTTACACAGATATTGGTCTAGATATTTCCATGTTCATCCAGATGGCTGTGTTGATATATCCATGTTCATACAGATAACGGTGTAGATATTTCCATGTTCATACAGATAATGGTGTAGATATTTCCATGTTCATACAGATAGCGGTGTAGCTATTTCCATGTTCATGCAGATAGCGGTGTAGATTTTTCCATGTTCATCCAGATGGCTGTGTAGATATATGCATGATCATACAGATGGCGGTGAAGGTATTTCCATGTTCATACAGATAGCGGTGTAGATATTTCCATGTTCATGCAGATAGCGGTGTAGATATTTCCATGTTCATACAGATATCGGTGCTTATATTTCCATGTTTATACAGGTAGCGGTGTAGATATTTCCATGTTTATACAGATAGCGGTGTAGATATTTCCATGTTTATACAGATAGCGGTGTAGATATTTCCAAGTTCATACAGATAGCAGTGTAGCTATTTCCATGTTCATACAGATAGCGGTGTAGATATTTCCATGTTCATACAGATAGCGGTGTAGATATTTCCATGTTTACAGATAGCGGTGTAGTTATATCCATGTTCATCCATATGGCTGTGTAGATATATCCATGTTCATACAGATGGCGGTGAAGGTATTTCCATGTTCATACAGATAGCGGTGTAGATATTTCCATGTTCATATAGATAGCGGTGTAGATATTTCCATGTTCATACAGATAGCGGTGTAGATATTTCCAAGTTTATACAGGTAGCGGTGTAGATACCTCCATCTTAATACAGATGGCGGTGTAAAGATTTATAAGTTCATACAGATGGTGGTGCAGATATTTCCTTGTTCATACAGATGGCGGTGTAGATATTTCCATGTTGATAGATATACTGGTGTAGTTATTTCCATGTGTAAAGAGATAGGTTTGTAGATATTTCCATGTATATGCAGATAGCTGTGTAGATTATTCCATTTTCATGCAGATAGCGGTGTACATATTTCCATGTTCAAACAGATAGCGGTGTAGTTATTTCCATGTTCATACAGACAGCGGTGTAGATATTCCCATGTTTATACAGATAGCGGTGTAGATATTTCCATGTTTATACAGATAGCGGTGTAGATATCCCCATCTTAATACAGATGGCTGTGTAGATATTTATATGTTCATACACATGGCGGTGCAGATATTTCCATGTTCATACAGATGGCTGTGTAGATATATCCATGTTCATACAGATGGCGTTTAAGTTATTTCCATGTTCATACAGATAGCTTTGTAGATATTTCCATGTTCATACAGACA
Organism: Gorilla gorilla gorilla; assembly: GCF_029281585.2. Taxonomy (NCBI): domain Eukaryota; kingdom Metazoa; phylum Chordata; class Mammalia; order Primates; family Hominidae; genus Gorilla; species Gorilla gorilla. Next base: position 1,718,051 of record NC_073233.2, on the reverse strand, counting down.
GCGGTTTAGATATTTCCATGTTCATACAGATAGCGGTGTAGATATTTCCATGTTTACAGATAGCGGTGTAGTTATTTCCATGTTCATCCATATGGCTGTGTAGATATATCCATGTTCATACAGATGGCGGTGAAGGTATTTCCATGTTCATACAGATAGCGGTGTAGATATTTCCATGTTCATAGAGATAGCGGTGTAGATATTTCCATGTTCATACAGATAGCGGTGTAGATATTTCCAAGTTTATACAGGTAGCGGTGTAGATATCTCCATCTTAATACAGATGGCGGTGTAAAGATTTATAAGTTCATACAGATGGCGGTGTAGATATGTCCATGTTTATAGAGATAGCGGTGTAGTTATTTCCAAGTATAAAGAGACAGCTGTGTAGATATTTCCATGTATATGCAGATAGGTGTATAGATATTTCCATTTTCATGCAGATAGCAGTGTAGATATTTCCATGTTCAAACAGAAAGCGGTGCAGATATTTCCATGTTCATACAGATAGCGGTGTAGATATTTCCATGTTTATACACATAGTGGAGAAGATGTGTGCATGTTTACACAGATAGCGGTGAAGGTATTTCCATGTTCATACAGATAGCGGTGTAGATAATTCCATGTTCATCCATATGGCTGTGTAGTTATTTCCATGTTCATACACATGGCGGTGAAGATATTTCCATGTTCATACAGATAGCGGTGTAGATATTTCCATGTTCATACAGATAGCGGTGTAGATATTTCCATGTTCATACAGATAGCGGTGCTGATATTTCCATGTTCATCCAGATGGCTGTGTAGATATATCCATGTTCGTACAGATGGCGATGAAGATATTTCCATGTTCATACAGATGGCGGTGTAGATATTTCCGTGTTCAAACAGATACCAGTGATGATATTTCCATGTTTATACAGGTAGCGGTGTAGATATTTCCATGTTTATGCAGATAGCGGTGTAGATATTTCCATGTTTATACAGATAGCGGTGTAGATATTTCCATGTTTATATAGATAGAGGGGTAGATATCTCCATCTTAATACAGATGGCGGTGTAGATATTTATATGTTCATACAGATGGCGGTGCAGATAATACCATGTTCACACAGATAGCGGTGTAGTTATTTCCACGTGTAAAGAGATAGCTGTGTAGATATTTCCAAGTATATGCAGACAGCTGTGTAGATATTTCCATTTTCATGCAGATAGCGGTGTAGATATTTCCATGTTTAAACAGATATCGGTGTAGATATTTCCATGTTCATACTGATAGCGGTGTAGATATTTCCATGTTTATACAGATAGCGGTGAAGATATATGCATGTTTAAAGAGATAGCGGTGTAGATATTTCCATGTTCATCCAGATGGCTGTGTAGTTATATCCATGTTCATACAGATAGCGGTGTTGATATCTCCATGTTCATACAGATAGGGGTGTAGATATTTCCATGTTCATACAGATAGCGGTGTACGTATTTCCATTTCCATGCAGATAGCGGTGTAGATATTTCCATGTTCATCCAGATGGCTGTGTAGATCTATGTATGTTCATACAGATGGCGGTGAAGATATTTCCATGTTCATACAGACAGCAGTGTAGATATTTCCATGTTTATACAGATAGTGGTGTAGATAATTCCATTTTCATACAGATAGCGGTGTAGTTATTTCCATGTGTAAAGAGATAGCTGTGTAGATATTTCAATGTATATTCAGATAGCTGTGTAGATATTTCCATTTTCATGCGGATAGCGGTCTAGATATTTCTAAGTTCAAAAAGATAGCGGTGTAGATATTTCCATGTTCATACAGATAGCGGTGTAGAAATTTCCATGTTTATACAGATAGCGGTGAAGATGTATGCCTGTTTACACAGACAGCGGTGTAGATATTTCCATGCTCATACAGATAGCGGTGTAGATATTTCCATGTTCATACAGATAGCGGTTTAGATATTTCCATGTTCATACAGATAGCGGTGTAGATATTTCCATGTTTACAGATAGCGGTGTAGTTATTTCCATGTTCATCCATATGGCTGTGTAGATATATCCATTTTCATACAGATGGCGGTGAAGGTATTTCCATGTTCATACAGATAGCGGTGTAGATATTTCCATGTTCATATAGATAGCGGTGTAGATATTTCCATGTTCATACAGATAGCGGTGTAGATATTTCGAAGTTTATACAGGTAGCGGTGTAGATATCTCCATCTTAATACAGATGTCGGTGTAAAGATTTATAAGTTCATACAGATGGTGGTGCAGATATTTCCTTGTTCATACAGATGGCGGTGTAGATATTTCCATGTTGATAGATATACTGGTGTATTTATTTCCATGTGTAAAGAGATAGCTTTGTAGATATTTCCATGTATATGCAGATAGCTGTGTAGATTTTTCCATTTTCATGCAGATAGCGGTGTAGATATTTCCATGTTCAAACAGATAGCGGTGTAGTTATTTCCATGTTCATACAGACAGCGGTGTAGATATTCCCATGTTTATACAGATAGCGGTGTAGATATTTCCATGTTTATACAGATAGCGGTGTAGATATCCCCATCTTAATACAGATGGCGGTGTAGATATTTATATGTTCATACACATGGCGCTGCAGATATTTCCATGTTCATACAGATGGCGGTGTAGATATGTCCATGTTTATAGAGATAGCGGTGTAGTTATTTCCAAGTATAAAGAGACAGCTGTGTAGATATTTCCATGTATATGCAGAAAGCTGTATAGATATATCCATTTTCATGCAGATAGCAGTGTAGATATTTCCATGTTCAAACAGATAGCGGTGCAGATATTTCCATGTTCATACAGATAGCGGTGTAGATATTTCCATGTTTATACACATAGTGGAGAAGATGTGTGCATGTTTACACAGATAGCGGTGAAGATATTTCCATGTTCATACAGATAGCGGTGTAGATATTTCCATGTTCATCCATATGGCTGTGTAGTTATTTCCATGTTCATACACATGGCGGTGAAGATATTTCCATGTTCATACAGATAGCGGTGTAGATATTTCCATGTTCATACAGATAGCGGTGTAGATATTTCCATGTTCATACAGATAGCGGTGCTGATATTTCCATGTTCATCCAGATGGCTGTGTAGATATATCCATGTTCGTAGAGATGGCGGTGAAGATATTTCCATGTTCATACAGATGGCGGTGTAGATATTTCCGTGTTCATACAGATACCGGTGATGATATTTCCATGTTTATACAGGTAGCGGTGTAGATATTTCCATGTTTATGCAGATAGCGGTGTAGATATTTCCATGTTTATACAGATAGCGGTGTAGACATTTCCATGTTCGTACAGATTGAGGTGTAGATATTTCCATATTAATACAGATAGCGATGCTTATATTTCCATGTTTATACAGAGAGCGGTGTAGGTATTTCCATGTTTATACAGATAGTGGTGTAGATATTTCCAAGTTTATACAGATAGCTGTGTAGATATCTCCATCTTAATACAGATGGCGGTGTAGAGATTTATATGTTCATACAGATGGTGGTGCAGATATTTCCATGTTCATACAGATGGCGGTGTAGATATTTCCATGTTTATAGATATACTGGTGTAGTTATTTCCATGTGTAAAGAGATAGCTTTGTAGACATTTCCATGTATATGCAGATAGCTGTGTAGATATTTACATTTTCATGCAGATAGCGGTGTAGATATTTCCATGTTCAAACAGATAGCGGTGTAGGTATTTCCATGTTCATACAGATAGCGGTGTACATATTTCCATGTTTATACAGATAGCGGTGTAGATATTTCCATGTTTATACAGATAGCGGTGTAGATATCTCCATCTTAATACAGATGGCGGTGTAGATATTTATATGTTCATTCAGATGGCGGTGCAGATATTTCCATGTTCATACAGATGGCGGTGTAGATATTTCCATGTTTATAGGATAGCGGTGTAGTTATTTCCATGTGAAAAGAGATAGCTTTGTAGATATTTCCGTGTATAGGCAGATAGCTGTGTAGATATTTCCATGTTCCTACAGATAGCGGTGCTGATATTTCCATGTTTATACAGGTAGCGGTGTAGATATTTCCATGTTTATACAGATAGCGGTGTAGATATTTCCATGTTGATACAGAGAGCGGTGTAGATATTTCCGTGTTCATACAGATAGCGGTGTAGATATTTCCATGTTCATACAGATAGTGGTGTAGATATTTCCATGTTGATACAGATAGCGGTGTAGCTATTTCCATCTTCATACAGATAGCGGTGTAGATATTTCCATGTTCATCCAGATGGCTGTGTAGATATATCCATGTTCATACAGATGGCGGTGAAGATATTTCCATGTTCATACAGATAGCGGTGTAGATATTTCCATATTCATCCAGACGGCTGGGTAGATATATCCATGTTCATACAGATGGCGGTGAAGATATTTCCATGTTTATACAGATAGCGGTGAAGATGTATGCATGTTTACACAGATAGCGGTGTAGATATTTGCATGTTCATACAGATAGTGGTGTAGATATTTCCATGTTCATACAGATAGAGGGGCTGATATTTCCATGTTCATACAGATAGCGGTGCTGATATTTCCATGTTTATACAGGTAGCGTTGTAGATATTTCCATGTTTATACAGATAGCGGTGTAGATATCTCCATCTTAATTCAGATGGCGATGTAGATATTTATATGTTCATAAAGATGGCCGTGCAGATATTTCCATGTTCATACAGATGGCGGTGTAGATATATCCATGTTCATACAGATAGCGGTGTAGTTATTTCCATGTGTAAAGAGATAGCGGTGTAGATATTTCCATGGATATGCAGATAGCAGTGTAGATATTTCCATTTTCATGCAGATAGCGGTTTAGAGATTTCCATGTTCAAACAGATAGCGGTGTAGATATTTCCATGTTCATACAGATAGCGGTGTAGATATTTCCATGTTTATACAGATAGCGGTGAAGATGTATGCATGTTTACACAGATAGCGGTGTAGATATTTCCATGTTCATACAGATAGCGGTGTAGATATTTCCATGTTCATCCAGATGGCTGTGTAGATATATCCATGTTCATACAGATAGCGGTGTAGATATTTCCATGTTCATACAGATTGTGCTGTAGATATTTCCATGTTCATGCAGATAGCGGTGTAGCTATTTCCATGTTCATACAGATAGCGGTGTAGATATTTCCATGTTCGTACAGATAGCGGTGTAGATATTTCCATATTCATACAGATAGCGGTGCTTATATTTCCATGCTCATACAGGTAACGGTGTAGATATTTCCCTGTTTGTACAGATAGCAGTGTAGATATTTCCATGTTTATGCAGATAGCGGTGTAGGTATTTCCAAGTTTATACAGATAGCGGTGTAGATATCTCCATCTTAATACAGTTGGCAGTGTAGATATTTATATGTTCATACAGATGGCGGTGCAGATATTTCCATGTTCATACAGATGGCGGTGTAGATATTTCCATGTTTATAGAGATAGCGGTGTAGTTATTTCCATGTGTAAAGGGATAGCTTTGTAGATATTTCCATGTACATGCAGATTGCTGTGTAGATATTTCCATTTTCATGCAGATAGCGGTGTAGATATTTCCATGTTCAAACAGATAGCAGTGTAGATATTTCCCTGTTTATGCAGATAGCAGTGTAGATATTTCCATGTTTATACAGATAGCGGTGTAGATATTTCTATGTTTATACAGCTAGCGGTGTAGATATTTCCATGTTTATACAGATAGCAGTGTAGATATTTCCATGTTTATACAGATAGCGGTGTAGATATTTCCAAGTTTATACAGATAGCGGTGTAGATATCTCCATCTTAATACAGTTGGAGGTGTAGATATTTATATGTTCATACAGATGGCGGTTTAGATATTTCCATGTTCATACAGATAGAGGTGTAGATATTTCCATGTTTACAGATAGCGGTGTAGTTATTTCCATGTTCATCCATATGGCTGTGTAGATATATCCATGTTCATACAGATGGCGGTGAAGATATTTCCATGTTCATACAGACAGCGGTGTAGATATTTCCATGTTCATACAGATAGCGGTGTAGGTATTTCCATGTTAATACAGATAGTGATGTAGATATTTCCATGTTCAAACATAAAGCGGTGTAGCTATTTCCATGTTCATACAGATAGCGGTGTAGATATTTCCATGTTCGTACAGATTGCGGTGTAGATATTTCCATGTTTATAGAGATAGCGGTGTAGTTATTTCCATGTGTAAAGGGATAGCTTTGTAGATATTTCCATGTACATGCAGATTGCTGTGTAGATATTTCCATGTTCAAACATAAAGCGGTGTAGCTATTTCCATGTTCATACAGATAGCGGTGTAGATATTTCCATGTTCGTACGGATTGCGGTGTAGATATTTCCATATTAATACAGATAGCGATGCTTATATTTCCATGTTCCTACAGATAGCGGTGCTGATATTTCCATGTTTATACAGGTAGCGGTGTAGATATTAACATGTTTGTACAGATAGCGGTGTAGATATTTCCATGTTTATACAGATAGCAGTGTAGATATTTCCATTTTCATGCAGATAGCGGTGTAGATATTTCCATGTTCAAACAGATAGCGGTGTAGATATTTCCAAGTTCATAGAGATAGCGGTGTAGATATTTCCATGTTTATTCAGATAGCGGTGAAGATGTATGCATGTTTACACAGATAGCGGTGTAGGTATTTCCATGTTCATACAGATAGCGGTGTAGATATTTCCATGTTCATCCAGATGACTGTGTAGATATATCCATGTTCATACACATGGCGGTGAAGATATTTCCATGTTTATTCAGATAGCGGTGAAGATGTATGCATGTTTACACAGATAGCGGTGAAGATATTTCCATGTTCATACAGATAGCGGTGTAGATATTTCCATGCTTAAACAGTTAGCGGTGAAGATGTATGCATATTTACACAGATAGCGGTGTAGATATTTCCATGTTCATCCAGATGGCTGTGTTGATATATCCATGTTCATACAGCTGGCGGTGAAGATATTTCCATGTTCGTACAGATAGCGGTGTAGATATTTCCATGTTCATACAGATATTGGTGTAGATATTTCCATGTTCATACAGATAGCGGTGTAGATATTTCCATGTTCATGCAGATAGCGGTGTAGATATTTCCTTGTTCATCCAGATGGCTGTGAAGATATATCCATGTTCATACAGATGGCAGTGTAAATATTTCCATGTTCATACAGATAGTGGCGTAGGTATTTCCATGTTCATACAGATAGCAGTTTAGCTATTTCCTTGTTCATACAGATAGTGGTGTAGATATTTCCATGTTCATACAGAGAGAGGGGCTGATATTTCCATGTTCATACAGATAGCGGTGCTGATATTTCCATGTTTATACAGGTAGCGGTGTAGATATTTCCATGTTTATACAGATAGTGGTGTAGATATTTCCATGTTCATACACATAGAGGGGCTGATATTTCCATGTTCATACAGATAGCGGTGCTGATATTTCCATGTTTATACAGGTAGCGTTGTAGATATTTCCATGTTTATACAGATAGCGGTGGAGATATCTCCATCTTAATTCAGATGGCGATGTAGATATTTATATGTTCATAAAGATGGCCGTGCAGATATTTCCATGTTCATACAGATGGCGGTGTAGATATATCCATGTTCATACAGATAGCGGTGTAGTTATTTCCATGTGTAAAGAGATAGCGGTGTAGATATTTCCATGTATATGCAGATAGCAGTGTAGATATTTCCATTTTCATGCAGATAGCGGTTTAGATATTTCCATGTTCAAACAGATAGCGGTGTAGATATTTCCATGTTCATACAGATAGCGGTGTAGATATTTCCATGTTTATACAGATAGCGGTGAAGATGTATGCATGTTTACACAGATAGCGGTGTACATATTTCCATGTTCATACAGATAGCGGTGTAGATATTTCCATGTTCATCCAGATGGCTGTGTAGATATATCCGTGTTCATACAGATAGCGGTGTAGATATTTCCATGTTCATACAGATAGTGCTGTAGATATTTCCATGTTCATGCAGATAGCGGTGTAGCTATTTCCATGTTCATACAGATAGTGGTGTAGATATTTCCATGTTCGTACAGATAGCGGTGTAGATATTTCCATGTTCATACAGATAGCGGTGCTTATATTTCCATGTTCATACAGGTAACGGTGTAGATATTTCCCTGTTTATACAGATAGCAGTGTAGATATTTCCATGTTTATACAGATAGCGGTGTAGATATTTCCAAGTTTATACAGATAGCGGTGTAGATATCTCCATCTTAATACAGTTGGAGGTGTAGATATTTATATGTTCATACAGATGGCGGTGCAGATATTTCCATGTTCATTCAGATGGCGGTGTAGATATTTCCATGTTTATAGAGATAGCGGTGTAGTTATTTCCATGTGTAAAGGGATAGCTTTGTAGATATTTCCATGTACATGCAGATTGCTGTGTAGATATTTCCATTTTCATGCAGATAGCGGTGTAGATATTTCCATGTTCAAACATAAAGCGGTGTAGATATTTCCATGTTCATACAGATAGCGGTGTAGATATTTCCATGTTCGTACAGATTGCTGTGTAGATATTTCCATATTAATACAGATAGCGATGCTTTTATTTCCATGTTCCTACAGATAGCGGTGCTGATATTTCCATGTTTATACAGGTAGCGGTGTAGATATTAACATGTTTGTACAGATAGCGGTGTAGATATTTCCATGTTTATACAGATAGCAGTGTAGATATTTCCATTTTCATGCAGATAGCGGTGTAGATATTTCCATGTTCAAACAGATAGCGGTGTAGATATTTCCAAGTTCATAGAGATAGCGGTGTAGATATTTCCATGTTTATTCAGATAGCGGTGAAGATGTATGCATGTTTACACAGATAGCGGTGTAGGTATTTCCATGTTCATACAGATAGAGGTGTAGATATTTCCATGTTCATCCAGATGACTGTGTAGATATATCCATGTTCATACACTTGGCGGTGAAGGTATTTCCATGTTTATTCAGATAGCGGTGAAGATGTATGCATGTTTACACAGATAGCGGTGAAGATATTTCCATGTTCATACAGATAGCGGTGTAGATATTTCCATGCTTAAACAGTTAGCGGTGAAGATGTATGCATATTTACACAGATAGCGGTGTAGATATTTCCATGTTCATCCAGATGGCTGTGTTGATATATCCATGTTCATACAGCTGGCGGTGAAGATATTTCCATGTTCGTACAGATAGCGGTGTAGATATTTCCATGTTCATACAGATATTGGTGTAGATATTTCCATGTTCATACAGATAGCGGTGTAGATATTTCCATGTTCATGCAGATAGCGGTGTAGATATTTCCTTGTTCATCCAGATGGCTGTGAAGATATATCCATGTTCATACAGATGGCAGTGTAAATATTTCCATGTTCATACAGATAGTGGCGTAGGTATTTCCATGTTCATACAGATAGCAGTGTAGCTATTTCCTTGTTCATACAGATAGTGGTGTAGATATTTCCATGTTCATACAGAGAGAGGGGCTGATATTTCCATGTTCATACAGATAGCGGTGCTGATATTTCCATGTTTATACAGGTAGCGGTGTAGATATTTCCATGTTTATACAGATAGTGGTGTAGATATTTCCATGTTCATACACATAGAGGGGCTATTTCCATGTTCATACAGATAGCGGTGCTGATATTTCCATGTTTATACAGGTAGCGTTGTAGATATTTCCATGTTTATACAGATAGCGGTGGAGATATCTCCATCTTAATTCAGATGGCGATGTAGATATTTATATGTTCATAAAGATGGCCGTGCAGATATTTCCATGTTCATACAGATGGCGGTGTAGATATATCCATGTTCATACAGATAGCGGTGTAGTTATTTCCATGTGTAAAGAGATAGCGGTGTAGATATTTCCATGTATATGCAGATAGCAGTGTAGATATTTCCATTTTCATGCAGATAGCGGTTTAGATATTTCCATGTTCAAACAGATAGCGGTGTAGATATTTCCATGTTCATACAGATAGCGGTGTAGATATTTCCATGATTATACAGATAGCGGTGAAGATGTATGCATGTTTACACAGATAGCGGTGTACATATTTCCATGTTCATACAGATAGCGGTGTAGATATTTCCATGTTCATCCAGATGGCTGTGTAGATATATCCGTGTTCATACAGATAGCGGTGTAGATATTTCCATGTTCATACAGATAGTTCTGTAGATATTTCCATGTTCATGCAGATAGCGGTGTAGCTATTTCCATGTTCATACAGATAGCGGTGTAGATATTTCCATGTTCGTACAGATAGCGGTGTAGATATTTCCATGTTCATACAGATAGCGGTGCTTATATTTCCATGTTCATACAGGTAACGGTGTAGATATTTCCCTGTTTATACAGATAGCAGTGTAGATATTTCCATGTTTATACAGATAGCGGTGTAGATATTTCCAAGTTTATACAGATAGCGGTGTAGATATCTCCATCTTAATACAGTTGGAGGTGTAGATATTTATATGTTCATACAGATGGCGGTGCAGATATTTCCATGTTCATTCAGATGGCGGTGTAGATATTTCCATGTTTATAGAGATAGCGGTGTAGTTATTTCCATGTGTAAAGGGATAGCTTTGTAGATATTTCCATGTACATGCAGATTGCTGTGTAGATATTTCCATTTTCATGCAGATAGCGGTGTAGATATTTCCATGTTCAAACAGATAGCGGTGTAGATATTTCCAAGTTCATAGAGATAGCGGTGTAGATATTTCCATGTTTATTCAGATAGCGGTGAAGATGTATGCATGTTTACACAGATAGCGGTGTAGGTATTTCCATGTTCATACAGATAGCGGTGTACATATTTCCATGTTCATACAGATAGCGGTGCTTATATTTCCATGTTCATACAGGTAACGGTGTAGATATTTCCCTGTTTATACAGATAGCAGTGTAGATATTTCCATGTTTATACAGATAGCGGTGTAGATATTTCCAAGTTTATTCAGATAGCGGTTTAGATATCTCCATCTTAATACAGTTGGAGGTGTAGATATTTATATGTTCATACAGATGGCGGTGCAGATATTTCCATGTTCATACAGATGGCGGTGTAGATATTTCCATGTTTATTGAGATAGCGGTGTAGTTATTTCCATGTGTAAAGGGATAGCTTTCTAGATATTTCCATGTGCATGCAGATTGCTGTGTAGATATTTCCATTTTCATGCAGATAGCGGTGTAGATATTTCCATGTTCAAACAGATAGCGGTGTAGATATTTCCAAGTTCATAGAGATAGCGGTGTAGATATTTCCATGTTTATTCAGATAGCGGTGAAGATGTGTGCATGTTTACACAGATAGCGGTGTAGGTATTTCCATGTTCATACATATAGCGGAGTAGATATTTCCATGTTCATCCAGATGACTGTGTAGATATATCCATGTTCATACACATGGTGGTGAAGATATTTCCATGTTCCTACAGATAGCGGTGTAGATATTTCCATGTTCATACAGATATTGGTGTAGATATTTCCATGTTCATACAGATAGCGGTGTAGATATTTCCATGTTCATGCAGATAGCGGGGTAGATATTTAAATGTTCATCCAGATGGCTGTGTAGATATATCCATGTTCATACAGATGGCGGTGAAGATATTTCCATGTTCATACAGATGGCGGTGTAGCTATTTCCATGTTCATACAGTTAGTGGTGTAGATATTTCCATGTTCATACAGATAGCGGTGTAGCTATTTCCATGTTCATACATATATCGGTGTAGATATTTCCATGTTCATACAGATTGCGGTGTAGCTATTTCCATGTTCATACAGATAGCGGTGTAGATATTTCCATGTTCGTACAGATATCGGTGTAGATATTTCCATGTTCATACAGATAGCGGTGTAGATATTTCCATGCTTAAACAGTTAGCGGTGAAGATGTATGCATATTTACACAGATAGCGGTGTAGATATTTCCATGTTCATCCAGATGGCTGTGTTGATATATCCATGTTCATACAGCTGGCAGTGAAGATATTTCCATGTTCGTACAGATAGCGGTGTAGATATTTCCATGTTCATACAGATATTGGTGTAGATATTTCCATGTTCATACAGATAGCGGTGTAGCTATTTCCATGTTCATTCAGATAGCGGTGTAGATATTTCCTTGTTCATCCAGATGGCTGTGAAGATATATCCATGTTCATACAGATGGCGGTGTAAATATTTCCATGTTCATACAGATAGTGGCGTAGGTATTTCCATGTTCATACAGATAGCAGTGTAGCTATTTCCTTGTTCATACAGATAGTGGTGTAGATATTTCCATGTTCATACAGAGAGAGGGGCTGATATTTCCATGTTCATACAGATAGCAGTGCTGATATTTCCATGTTTATACAGGTAGCGGTGTAGATATTTCCATGTTTATACAGATAGCAGTGTAGATATTTCCGTGTTTATACTGATAGCGGTGTAGATATTTCCATGTTTATGCAGATAGCGGTGTAGATATTTCCATGTTTATACAGATAGCGGTGTAGATATCTCCATTTTAATACAGATGGCGGTGTAGATATTTATATGTTCATACAGATGGCGGTGCAGATATTTGCATGTTCATACAGATGGCGGTGTAGATATTTCCATGTTTATAGACATAGCGGTGTAGTTATTTCCATGTGTAAAGAGATAGCTTTGTAGATATTTCCATGTATTTGCAGATAGCTGTGTAGATATTTCCATTTTCATGCAGATAGCGGTGTAGATATTTCCATGTTCATACGGATAGCGGTGTAGATATTTCCATGTTTATACATATAGCGGTGTAGATATCACCATCTTTATACAGATGGCAGTGTAGATATTTATATGTTCGTACAGATGGCCGTGCAGATATTTCCATGTTCATACAGATGACAGTGTAGATATTTCCATGTTCATACAGATAGCGGTGTAGTTATTTCCATGTGTAAAGAGATTGCTGTGTAGATATTTAAATGTATATGCAGACAGCTGTGTAGATATTTCCATTTTCATGCAGATAGCGATCCTTATATTTCCATGTTTATACAGGTAGCGGTGTAGATATTTCCATGTTTATACAGATAGCGGTGTAGGTATTTCCATGTTTATACAGATAGCGGTGTAGATATTTCCAAGTTTATACAGATAGCTGTGTAGATATCTCCATCTTAATACAGATGGCGGTGTAGAGATTTATATGTTCATACAGATCGTGGTGCAGATATTTCCATGTTCATACAGATGGCGGTGTAGATACTTCCATGTTTATAGATATACTGGTGTAGTTATTTCCATGTGTAAAGAGATAGCTTTGTAGATATTTCCATGTATATGCAGATAGCTGTGTAGATATTTCCATTTCCATGCAGATACCGGTGTAGATATTTCCATGTTCAAACAGATAGCGGTGTAGGTATTTCCATGTTCATACAGATAGCGGTGTAGATATTTCCATGTTTATACAGATAGCGGTGTAGATATTTCCATGTTTATAGAGATAGCGGTGTAGACATCTCCATCTTAATACAGATGGCGGTGTAGATATTTATATGTTCATTCAGATGGCGGTGCAGATATTTCCATGTTCATACAGATGGCGGTGTAGTTATTTCCATGTTTATAGGATAGCGGTGTAGTTATTTCCATGTGAAAAGAGATAGCTTTGTAGATATTTCCATGTATAGGCAGATAGCTGTGTAGATATTTCCATGTTCCTACAGATAGCGCTGCTGATATTTCCATGTTTATACAGGTAGCGGTGTAGATATTTCCATGTTTATACAGATAGCGGTGTAGATATTTCCATGTTTATACAGATAGCCGTGTAGATATTTCCGTGTTCATACAGATAGCGGTGTAGATATTTCCATGTTCATACAGATAGTGGTGTAGATATTTCCATGTTCATACAGATAGCGGTGTAGCTATTTCCATCTTCATACAGATAGCGGTGTAGATATTTCCATGTTCATCCAGATGGCTGTGTAGATATATCCATGTTCATACAGATGGCGGTGAAGATATTTCCATGTTCATACAGATAGCGGTGTAGATATTTCCATGTTCATCCAGACGGCTGTGTAGATATATCCATGTTCATACAGATGGCGGTGAAGATATTTCCATGTTTATACAGATAGCGGTGAAGATGTATGCATGTTTACACAGATAGCAGTGTAGATATTTGCATGTTCATACAGATAGTGGTGTAGATATTTCCATGTTCATACAGATAGAGGGGCTGATATTTCCATGTTCATACAGATAGCGGTGCTGATATTTCCATGTTTATACAGGTAGCGTTGTAGATATTTCCATGTTTATACAGATAGCGGTGTAGATATCTCCATCTTAATTCAGATGGCGATGTAGATATTTATATGTTCATAAAGATGGCCGTGCAGATATTTCCATGTTCATACAGATGGCGGTGTAGATATATCCATGTTCATACAGATAGCGGTGTAGTTATTTCCATGTGTAAAGAGATAGCGGTGTAGATATTTCCATGTATATGCAGATAGCAGTGTAGATATTTCCATTTTCATGCAGATAGCGTTTAAGATATTTCCATGTATATGCAGATAGCAGTGTAGATATTTCCATTTTCATGCAGATAGCGTTTTAGATATTTCCACGTTCAAACAGATAGCGGTGTAGATATTTCCATGTTCATACAGATAGCTGTGTAGATATTTCCATGTTTATACAGATAGCGGTGAAGATTTATGCATGTTTACACAGATAGCGGTGTAGATATTTCCATGTTCATACAGATAGCGGTGTAGATATTTCCATGTTCATCCAGATGGCTGTGTAGATATATCCATGTTCATACAGATAGCGGTGTACATATTTCCATGTTCATACAGATAGTGCTGTAGATATTTCCATGTTCATGCAGATAGCGGTGTAGCCATTTCCATGTTCATACAGATACCGGTGTAGATATTTCCATGTTCGTACAGATAGCGGTGTAGATATTTCCATGTTCATACAGATAGCGGTGCTTATATTTCCATGTTCATACAGATAACGGTGTAGATATTTCCCTGTTTATACAGATAGCAGTGTAGATATTTCCATGTTTATACAGATAGCGGTGTAGATATTTCCAAGTTTATACAGATAGCGGTGTAGATATCTCCATCTTAATACAGTTGGCGGTGTAGATATTTATATGTTCATACAGATGGCGGTTTAGATATTTCCATGTTCATACAGATAGCGGTGTAGATATTTCCATGTTTACAGATAGCGGTGTAGTTATTTCCATGTTCATCCATATGGCTGTGTAGATATATCCATGTTCATGCAGATGGCGGTGAAGATATTTCCATGTTCATACAGACAGCTGTGTAGATATTTCCATGTTAATACAGATAGCGGTGTAGGTATTTCCATGTTAATACAGATAGTCCTGTAGATATTTCCATGTTCAAACAGATAGCGTTGTAGCTATTTCCATGTTCATACAGATAGCGGTGTAGATATTTCCATGTTCGTACAGATTGCGGTGTAGATATTTCCATATTAATACAGATAGCGATGCTTATATTTCCATGTTTATACAGGTAGCGGTGTAGATATTTCCATGTTTATACAGATAGCGGTGTAGATATTTCCATGTTTATACAGATAGCGGTGTAGATATTTCCAAGTTTATACAGATAGCGGTGTAGATATCTCCATTTAATACAGATGGCTGTGTAGAGATTTATATGTTCATGCAGATGGTGGTGCAGATATTTCCATGTTCATACAGATGGCGGTGTAGATATTTCCATGTTTATAGATATACTGGTGTAGTTATTTCCATGTGTAAAGAGATAGCTTTGTAGACATTTCCATGTATATGCAGATAGCTGTGTAGATATTTCCATTTTCATGCAGATAGCGGTGTAGATATTTCCATGTTCAAAGAGATAGCGGTGTAGGTATTTCCATGTTCATACAGATAGCGGTGTAGATATTTCCATGTTTATACAGATAGCGGTGTAGATATTTCCATGTTTATACAGATAGCGGTGTAGATATCTCCATCTTAATACAGATGGCCGTGTAGATATTTCCATGTTTATACAGATAGCGGTGTAGATATCTCCATCTTAATACAGATGGCGGTGTAGATATTTATATGTTCATTCAGATGGCGGTGCAGATATTTCCATGTTCATACAGATGGCGGTGTAGATATTTCCATGTTTATAGGATAGCGGTGTAGTTATTTCCATGTGAAAAGAGATAGCTTTTTAGATATTTCCATGTATATGCAGATAGCTGTGTAGATATTTCCGTTTTCATGCAGATAGCGGTGTAGATATTTCCATGTTCAAAGAGATAGCGGTGTAGGTATTTCCATGTTCATACAGATAGCGGTGTAGATATTTCCATGTTTATACAGATAGCGGTGTAGATATTTCCATGTTTATACAGATAGCGGTGTAGATATCTCCATCTTAATACAGATGGCGGTGTAGATATTTCCATGTTTATACAGATAGCGGTGTAGATATCTCCATCTTAATACAGATGGCGGTGTAGATATTTATATGTTCATTCAGATGGCGGTGCAGATATTTCCATGTTCATACAGATGGCGGTGTAGATATTTCCATGTTTATAGGATAGCGGTGTAGTTATTTCCATGTGAAAAGAGATAGCTTTGTAGATATTTCCATGTATATGCAGATAGCTGTGTAGATATTTCCATTTTCATGCAGATAGCGGTGTAGATATTTCCATGTTCAAAGAGATAGCGGTGTGGATATTTCCGTGTTCATACAGATAGCGGTGTAGATATTTCCATGTTCCTACAGATAGCGGTGCTGATCTTTCCATGTTTATACAGGTAGCGGTGTAGATATTTCCATGTTCATACAGATAGTGGTGTAGATATTTCCATGTTCATACAGATAGCGGTGTAGCTATTTCCATGTTCATACAGATAGCGGTGTTGATATTTCCATGTTCATCCAGATGGCTGTGTACATATATCCATGTTCATACAGATGGCGGTGAAGATATTTCCATGTTCATACAGATAGCGGTGTAGATATTTCCATGTTCATCCAGACGGCTGTGTAGATATATCCATGTTCATACAGATGGCGGTGAAGATATTTCCATGTTTATACAGATAGCGGTGAAGATGTATGCGTGTTTACACAGATAGCGGTGTAGATATTTGCATGTTCATACAGATAGTTGTGTAGATATTTCCATGCTCATACACATAGAGGGGATGATATTTCCATGTTCATACAGATAGCGGTGCTGATATTTCCATGTTTATACAGGTAGCGTTGTAGATATTTCCATGTTTATATAGATAGCGGTGTAGATATCTCCATCTTAATTCAGATGGCGATGTAGATATTTACATGTTCATAAAGATGGCCGTGCAGATATTTCCATGTTCATACAGATGGCGGTGTAGATATATCCATGTTCATACAGATAGCAGTGTAGTTATTTCCATGTGTAAAGAGACAGCGGTGTAGATATTTACATGTATATGCAGATAGCAGTGTAGATATTTCCATTTTCATGCAGATAGCGGTTTAGATATTTCCATGTTCAAACAGATAGCGGTGTAGATATTTCCATGTTCATACAGATAGTGGTGTAGATATTTCCATGTTTATACAGATAGCAGTGAAGATGTATGCATGTTTACACAGATAGCGGTGTAGATATTTCCATGTTCATACAGATAGCGGTGTAGATATTTCCATGTTCATCCAGATGGCTGTGTAGATATATCCATGTTCATACAGATAGCGGTGTAGATATTTCCATGTTCATGCAGATAGCGGTGTAGATATTTCCATGTTTATACAGATAGCAGTGAAGATGTATGCATGTTTACACAGATAGCGGTGTAGATATTTCCATGTTCATACAGATAGCGGTGTAGATATTTCCATGTTCATCCAGATGGCTGTGTAGATATATCCATGTTCATACAGATAGCGGTGTAGATATTTCCATGTTCATACAGATAGTGCTGTAGATATTTCCATGTTCATGCAGATAGCGGTGTAGCTATTTCCATGTTCATACAGATAGCGGTGTAGATATTTCCATGTTCGTACAGATAGCGGTGTAGATTTTTCCATGTTCATACAGATAGCGGTGCTTATATTTCCATGTTCATACAGGTAACGCTGTATATATTTCCCTGTTTATACAGATAGCAGTGTAGATATTTCCATGTTTATACAGATAGCGGTGTAGATATTTCCAAGTTTATACAGATAGCGGTGTAGATATCTCCATCTTAATACAGTTGGCGGTGTAGATATTTATATGTTCATACAGATGGCGGTGCAGATATTTCCATGTTCATACAGATGGTGGTGTAGATATTTCCATGTTTATAGAGATAGCGGTGTAGTTATTTCCATGTGTAGAGGGATAGCTTTGTAGATATTTCCATGTACATGCAGATTGCTGTGTAGATATTTCCATTTTCATGCAGATAGCGGTGTAGATATTTCCATGTTCAAACAGATAGCGCTGTAGATATTTCCAAGTTCATAGAGATAGCGGTGTAGATATTTCCATGTTTATTCAGATAGCGGTGAAGGTGTATGCATCTTTACACAGATAGCGGTGTAGGTATTTCCATGTTCATACAGATAGCGGTGTAGATATTTCCATGTTCATCCAGAAGACTGTGTAGATATATCCGTGTTCATACACATGGCGGTGAATATATTTCCATGTTCCTACAGATAGCTGTGTAGATATTTCCATGTTCATACAGATATTGGTGTAGATATTTCCATGTTCATACAGATAGCGGTGTAGCTATTTCCATGTTCATGCAGATAGCGGGGTAGATATTTCCATGTTCATCCAGATGGCTTTGTAGATATATCCATGTTCATACAGAAGGCGGTGAAGATATTTCCATGTTCATACAGATGGCGGTGTAGCTATTTCCATGTTCATACAGATAGTGGTGTAGATATTTCCATGTTCATCCAGATGGCTGTTTAGACATATCCATGTTCATACAGATGGCGGTGAATATAATTCCATGATCATACAGATAGCGGTGTAGATATTTCCATGTTCATACAGATAGTGGTGTAGATATTTCCATGTTCATACAGATAGAGGGGCTGATATTTCCATGTTCATACAGATAGCGGTGCTGATACTTCCATGATTATACAGGTAGCGTTGTAGATATTTCCATGTTTATACAGATAGCGGGGTAGATATCTCCATCATAATACAGATGGCGATGTAGATATTTATATGTTCATACAGATGGCCGTGCAGATATTTCCATGTTCATAGAAATGGCGGTGTAGATATTTCCATGTTCATACAGATAGCGGTGTAGTTATTTCCATGTGTAAAGAGATAGCGGTGTAGATATTTCCATGTATATGCAGATAGCTCTGTAGATATTTCCATTTTCATGCAGATAGCGGTTTAGATATTTCCATGTTCAAACAGATAGCGGTGTAGATATTTCCATGTTCATACAGATAGCGGTGTAGTTATTTCCATGTTTATACAGATAGCAGTGTTGATATCTCCATGTTTATAGAAATAGCTGTGTTTATTCTTCCCTGTTTTACAGATAGCAGTGTAGATATTTCTATGTTTATACGGATAGCGGTGTAGATATTTCCATGTTTATAGAGATAGCGGTGTTGTTATTTCCATGTTCATACAGATAACGGTGTAGATATTTCCATGTTTATACGGATAGCGGTGTAGTTATTTCCAAGTATATACAGATAGCGGTGTAGATATTTCCATCTTTATACAGATGGCGGTGTAGATATTTCCATGTTCATTCAGATGGCAGTGTAGATATTTCCATGTTTATACAGGTGGCAGAGTAGATATTTCCATGTTTATACAGATGGCGGTAAAGATATTTCCGTGTTAATAGTGATGGCGGTGTAGATATTTCCACGTATATACAGATAGCGGTTTAGATATTTCCATGTTTACTCAGGTAGCGGTGTAGACATTTCCATGTTTACACAGATAGCGTTGTAGATATTTCCATATTTATAGAGATAGTTGTGTAGATATTTCCCTTTTTTAAATATAGCAGCGTAGATATTTCCACGTTTATACAGATGGAGGTGTAGATATTTCCATGTGTAAAGAGATAGCTGTGTAGATATTTCCATGTATATGCAGATAGCTGTGTAGATATTTCCATTTTCATGCAGATAGCGGTGTAGATATTTCCATGTTCAAACAGATAGAGGTGTAGATATTTCCACGTTCATCCAGATAGCAGAGTATATATTTCCATGTTTATACAGATAGCGGTGAAGATGTATGCATGTTTTCACAGATAGCGGTGTAGATATTTCCATGTTCATCCAGATGGCTGTGGTGATATATCCATGTTCATACAGATAGCGGTGTAGATATTTCCATGTTCATACAGATAGTGGTGTAGATATTTCCATGTTCATACAGATAGCGGTGTAGCTAATTCCATGTTAATGCAGATAGCGGGGTAGATATTTCCATGTTCATGCAGATGGCTTTTTAGATATATCCATGTTCATACAGATGGCGGTGAAGATATTTCCATATTCATACAGATAGCGGTGTAGATATTTCCATGTTCATACAGATAGTGGTGTAGATATTTCCATGTTCATACAGATAGCGGTGTAGCTATTTCCATGTTCATACAGATAGCGGTGTAGATATTTCCATGTTCATCCAGATGTCTGTGTAGATATATCCATGTTCATACAGATGGCGGTGAAGATATTTCCATGTTTATACAGATAGCGGTGAAGATGTATGCATGTTTACACAGATAGCGGTGCAGATATTTCCATGTTCATACAGATAGTGGTGTAGATAATTCCATGTTCATACAGAGAGCGGTGTAGTTATTTCCATGTGTAAAGAGATAGCTGTGTAGATATTTCCATGTATATTCAGATAGCTGTGTAGATATTTCCATTTTCATGCCGATAGCGGTGTAGATACTTCTAAGATCAAAAAGATAGCGGTGTAGATATTTCCAAGTTCATACAGATAGCGGTGTAGAAATTTCCATGTTTATACAGATAGCGGTGAAGATGTATGCCTGTTTACACAGATAGTGGTGTAGATATTTCCATGTTCATACAGATAGCGGTGGAGATATTTCCATGTTCATCCAGATGGCTGTGTAGATATATCCATGTTCATACAGATGGCGTTGAAGATATTTCCATGTTCATACAGATAGCGGTGTTGATATTTCCATGTTCATACAGATAGCGGTTTAGATATTTCCATGTTCATACAGATAGCGGTGTAGATATTTCCATGTTTACAGATAGCGGTGTAGTTATTTCCATGTTCATCCAGATGGCTGTGTAGATATATCCATGTTCATACAGATGGCGGGGAAGGTATTTCCATGTTCATACAGATAGCGGTGTAGATATTTCCATGTTCATATAGATAGCGGTGTAGATATTTCCATGTTCATACAGATAGCGGTGTAGATATTTCCAAGTTTATACAGGTAGCGGTGTAGATATCTCCATCTTAATACAGATGGCGGTGTAAAGATTTATATGTTCATACAGATGGTGGTGCAGATATTTCCATGTTCATACAGATGGCGGTGTAGATATTTCCATGTTGATAGATATACTGGTGTAGTTATTTCCATGTGTAAAGGGATAGCTTTGTAGATATTTCCATGTATATGCAGATAGCTGTGTAGATATTTCCTTGTTCATGCAGATAGCGGTGTAGATATTTCCATGTTCAAACAGATAGCGGTGTAGTTATTTCCATGTTCATACAGATAGCGGTGTAGATATTTCCATGTTCGTATAATTTGCGGTGTAGATATTTCCATCTTAATACAGATAGCGGTGCTTATATTTCCATGTTTATACAGATAGCGGTGTAGATATTTCCATGTTTATATAGATAGAAGTGTAGATATTTCCAAGTTAATACAGATAGCGGTGTAGATATCTCCATCTTAATACAGATGGCGGTGTAGATATTTATGTGTTCATACACATGGCGGTGCAGATATTTCCATGTTTATACAGATGGCGGTGTAGATATTTCCATGTTTACAGGGATAGCGGTGTAGTTATTTCCATGTGTAAAGAGATAGCTGTGTAGATATTTCCATGTATATGCAGATAGCTGTGTAGATATTTCCATTTTCATGCAGATAGCGGTGTAGATATTTCCATGTTCAAACAGGTAGCGGTGCAGATATTTCCATGTTCATACAGATAGCGGTGTAGATATTTCCATGTTTATACAGATAGCGGAGAAGATGTATGCATGTTTACACAGATAGCGGTGAAGATATTTCCATGTTCATACAGATAGCGGTGTAGATATTTCCATGTTTACCCAGATGGCTGTGTAGTTATTTCCATGTTCATACACATGGCGGTGAAGATATTTCCATGTTCATACAGAGAGCGGTGTAGATATTTCCATGTTCATACAGATAGCGGTGTAGATATTTCCATGTTCATACAGATAGCGGTGCTGATATTTCCATGTTCATCCAGATGGCTGTGTAGATATATACATGTTCCTACAGATGGCGGTGAAGATATTTCCATGTTCATACTGATGGCATTGTGGATATTACCGTGTTCATACAGATAGCGGTGATGATATTTCCATGTTTATACAGGTAGCGGTGTAGATATTTCCATGTTTATACAGATAGCGGTGTAGATATTTCCATGTTTATAGAGATAGCGGTGTAGATATTTCCATGTTCATACAGATAGCGGAGAAGATGTATGCATGTTTACAGAGATAGCGGTGAAGATATTTCCATGTTCATACAGATGACGGTGTAGATATTTCCATGTTCATCCAGATGGCTGTGTAGTTATTTCCATGTTCATACACATGGCGGTGAAGATATTTCCATGTTCATACAGATAGCGGTGTAGATATTTCCATGTTCATACAGATAGCGGTGTAGATATTTCCATGTTCATACAGATAGCGGTGCTGATATTTCCATGTTCATCCAGATGGCTGTGTAGATATATGCATGTTCGTACAGATGGCGGTGAAGATATTTCCAGGTTCATACAAATAGCAGTGTAAATATTTCCATGTTTATTCAGATAGTGGTGTAGATATTTCCATGTTCATACAGATAGCGGTGTAGCTATTTCCATGTTCATACAGACAGCGGTGTAGATATTTCCATCTTCATCCATATGGCTGTGTAGACATATCCATGTTCATACAGATGGTGGTGAAGATAATTCCATGTTCATACAGATAGCGGTGTAGATATTTCCATATTCATACAGATAGTGGTGTAGATATTTCCATGTTCATACAGATAGAGGGGCTGATATTTCCATGTTCATACAGATAGCGGTGCTGATATTTCCATGTTTATACAGGTAGCGTTGTAGATATTTCCATGTTTATACAGATAGCGGTGTAGATATCTCCATCTTAATACAGATGGCGATGTAGATATTTATATGTTCATAAAGATGGCCGTGCAGATATTTCCATGTTCATACAGATGGCGGTGTAGATATATCCATGTTCATACAGATAGCGGTGTAGTTATTTCCATGTGTAAATAGATAGCGGTGTAGATATTTCCATGTATATGCAGATAGCAGTGTAGATATTTCCCTTTTCATGCAGATAGCCGTTTAGATATTTCCATGTTCAAACAGATAGCGGTGTAGATATTTCCAAGTTCATACAGATAGCGGTGTAGATATTTCCATGTTAATACAGATAGCGTTGAACTTGTATGCATGTTTACACAGATAGCGGTGTAGATATTTCCATGTTCATACAGATAGCGGTGTAGATATTTCCATGTTCATCCAGATGGCTGTGTAGATATATCCATGTTCATACAGATAGCGGTGTAGATATTTCCATGTTCATACAGATAGTGCTGTAGATATTTCCATGTTCATGCAGATAGCGGTGTAGCTATTTCCATGTTCATACAGATAGCGCTGTAGATATTTCCATGTTCGTACAGATAGCGGTGTAGATATTTCCATGTTCATACAGATAGCGGTGCTTATATTTCCATGTTCATACAGGTAACGGTGTAGATATTTCCCTGTTTATACAGATAGCAGTGTAGATATTTCCATGTTTATACAGATAGTGGTGTAGATATTTCCATGTTCATACAGATAGCGGTGCTTATATTTCCATGTTTATACAGGTAGCGTTGTGGATATTTCCATGTTTATACAGATAACGGTGTAGATATTTCCATGTTTATACAGATAGCGGTGTAGATATTTCCAAGTTTATACAGATAGCGGTGTAGTTATTTCCATCTTAATACAGTTGGCGGTGTAGATATTTATATGTTCAAACAGATGGCGGTGCAGATATTTCCATGTTCATACAGATGGCGGTGTAGATATTTCCATGTTTATAGAGATAGCGGTGTAGCTATTTCCATGTTCATACAGATAGCGGTGTAGATATTTCCATGTTCGTACAGATAGCGGTGTAGATATTTCCATGTTCATACAGATAGCGGTGCTTATATTTCCATGTTTATACAGGTAGCGATGTAGATATTTCCATGTTTATACAGATAGCGGTGTACATATTTCCATGTTTATACAGATAGCGGTGTAGATATTTCCAAGTTTATACAGATAGCGGTGTAGATATTTCCAAGTTTATACAGATAGCGGTGTAGTTATTTCCATCTTAATACAGTTGGCGGTGTAGATATTTATATGTTCTTACAGATGGCGGTGCAGATATTTCCATGTTCATACAGATGGCAGTGTAGATATTTCCATGTTAATAGAGATAGCGGTGTAGCTATTTCCATGTTCATACAGATAGCGGTGTAGATATTTCCATGTTCATACAGATAGTGGTGTAGATATTTCCATGTTCATACAGATAGCGGTGTAGCTATTTCCATGTTCATACAGATAGCGGTGTAGATATTTCCATGTTCATCCAGATGGCTGTGTAGATATATCCATGCTCATACAGATGACGGTGAATGTAATTCCATGTTCATACAGATAGCGGTTTAGATATTTCCATGTTCATTCAGATAGTGGTGTAGATATTTCCATGTTCATACCGATAGAGGGGCTGATATTTCCATTCTCAAACTGATAGCGGTGCTGATATTTCCATGTTTATACAGATAGCGGTGTAGACATTTCCATGTTTATACAGATAGCGGTGTAGATATTTCCATGTTTATACAGATAGCGGTGAAGGTGTATGCATGTTTACACAGATAGCGGTGTAGCTATTTCCATGTTCATACAGATAGCGGTGTAGATATTTCCATGTTCATACTGATAGCGGTGCTGATATTTCCATGTTTATACAGGTAGCGGTGTAGATATTTCCATGTTCATACAGATAGCGGTGTAGCTATTTCCATGTTCATGCAGATAGCGGTGTAGATATTTCCATGTTCGTACAGATAGCGGTGTAGATATTTCCATGTTCATACAGATAGCGGTGTAGATATTTCCATCTTTATACTGATAGCGGTGAAGATGTATGCATGTTTACACAGATAGCGGTGTAGATATTTCCATGTTCATACAGATAGCGGTGCTGATATTTCCATGTTTATACAGGTAGCGGTGTAGATATTTCCATGTTTATACAGATAGCGGTGTAGATATTTCCATGTTTATACAGATAGCGGTGTAGATATTTCCATGTTTATACAGTTAGCGGTGTAGATATCTCCATCTTAATACAGGTGGCGGTGTAGCTATTTATATGTTCATACAGATGGCGGTGCAGGTATTTCCATGTTCATACAGATGGCGGTGTAGATATTTCCATGTTTATAGAGATAGCGGTGTAGTTATTTCCATGTGTAAAGAGACAGCTTTGTAGATATTTCCATGTATATGCAGATAGCTGTGTAGATATTTCCATTTTCATGCAGATAGCGGTGTAGATATTTCCATGTTCATACAGATAGCGGTGTAGGTATTTCCATGTTCATACAGATAGCGGTGTAGATATTTCCATGTTTATACAGATAGCGGTGTAGGTATTTCCATCTTCATACAGATAGCGGTGTAAATATTTCCATGTTTATACAGATAGCGGTGTAGATATTTCCATCTTCATACAAATAGCGGTGTAGATATTTCCATGTTCATACAGATAGCGGTGTAGATATTTCCATGTTTATGCAGATAGCGGTGTAGATATTTCCATGTTTATACAGATAGCGGTGTAGATATCTCCATCTTAATACAGATGGCGGTGTAGATATTTATGTGTTCATACACATGGCGGTGCAGATATTTCCATGTTTATACAGATGGCGGTGTAGTTATTTCCATGTTTATAGAGATAGCGGTGTAGTTATTTCCATGTGTAAAGAGATAGCTGTGTAGATATTTCCATGTATATGCAGATAGCTGTGTAGATATTTCCATTTTCATGCAGATAGCGGTGTAGATATTTCCATGTTCATACAGATAGCGGTGTAGATATTTCCATGTTTATACAGATAGCGGAGAAGATGTATGCATGTTTACACAGATAGCGGTGAAGATATTTCCATGTTCATACAGATAGCGGTGTAGATATTTCCATGTTCACCTAGATGACTGTGTAGTTATTTCCATGTTCATACACTTGGCGGTGAAGATATTTCCATGTTCATACTGATAGCGGTGTAGATATTTCCATGTTCATACAGATAGCGGTGTAGATATTTCCATGTTAATACAGATAGCGGTGCTGATATTTCAATGTTCATCCAGATGGCTGTGTAGATATATCCATGTTCGTACAGATGGCGGTGAAGATATTTCCATGTTCATACTGATGGCGGTGTGGATATTACCATGATCATACAGATAGCGGTGATGATATTTCCATGTTTATAAACGTAGCGGTGTAGATATTTCCATGTTTATACAGATAGCGGTGTAGATATTTCCATGTTTATAGAGATATCGTTGTGGATATTTCCATGTTTATACAGATAGAGGTGCAGATATCTCCATCTTAATACAGATGGCGGTGTAGATATTTATATGTTCATACAGATGGCGGTGCAGATATTTCCATGCTCATACAGATGTCGGTGTAGATATTACCATGTTCATACAGATAGCGGTGTAGTTATTTCCATGTGTAAAGAGATAGCTGTGTAGATATTTCCATGTATATGCAGATAGCTGTTTAGATATTTCCATTTTCATGCAGATAGCGGTGTAGATATTTCCATGTTCAAACAGATATTGGTTTAGATATTTCCATGTTCATACAGATAGCGGTGTAGATATTTCCATGTTTATACAGATAGCGGTGAAGACGTGTGCCTGTTTACACAGATAGAGGTGTAGATATTTTCATGTTTATCCAGATGGCTGTGTAGATATATCCATGTTCATACAGATAGCGGTGTAGATATCTCCATGTTCATACAGACAGTGGTGTAGATATTTCCATGTTCATACAGATAGCGGTATAGCTATTTCCAAGTCCATGCAGATAGCGGTGTAGATATTTCCATGTTCATCCAGATGGTTGTGTGGATATATCCATCTTCATGCAGATGGCGGTGAAGATATTTCCATGTTCATAAAGATAGCCGTGTAGATATTTCCATGTTCATACAGATAGTGGTGTAGATAATTCCATGTTCATACAGATAGTGGTGTAGTTATTTCCATGTGTAAAGAGATAGCTGAGTAGATATTTCCATGTATATTCAGATAGCTGTGTAGATATTTCCATTTTCATGCAGATAGCGGTGAAGATAATTCTAAGTTCAAAAAGATAGCGGTGTAGATATTTCCAAGTTCATACAGATAGCGGTGTAGAAATTTCCATGTTTATACAGATAGTGGTGAAGATGTATGCCTGTTTACACAGATAGTGGTGTAGATATTTCCATGTTCATACAGCTAGCGGTGTAGATATTTCCATGTTCATCCAGATGGCTGTGTAGATATATCCATGTTCATACAGATGGCGTTGAAGATATTTCCATGTTCATACAGATAGCGGTGTAGATATTTCCATGTTTACAGATAGCGGTGTAGTTATTTCCATGTCCATCCATATGGCTGTGTAGATATATCCATGTTCATACAGATGGCGGTGAAGGTATTTCCATGTTCATACAGATAGCGGTGTAGATATTTCCATGTTCATATAGATAACGGTGTAGATATTCCCATGTTTATACAGATAGCGGTGTAGATATTTCCATGTTTATACAGATAGCGGTGTAGATATCTCCATCTTAATACAGATGGCGGTGTAAAGATTTATATGTTCATACACATGGCGGTGCAGATATTTCCATGTTCATACAGATGGCGGTGTAGATATGTCCATGTTTATAGAGATAGCGGTGTAGTTATTTCCAAGTATAAAGAGACAGCTGTGTAGATATTTCCATGTATATGCAGATAGCTGTGTAGATATTTCCATTTTCATGGAGGTAGCGGTGTAGATATTTCCATGTTCAAACAGATAGCGGTGCAGATATTTCCATGTTCATACAGATAGCGGTGTAGATATTTCCATGTTCATACAGATAGCGGAGAAGATGTAAGCATGTTTAAACAGATAGCAGTGAAGATATTTCCATGTTCATACAGATAGCGGTGTAGATATTTCCATGTTCATCCAGATGGCTGTGTAGTTATTTCCATGTTCATACACATGGCGGTGAAGATATTTCCAAGTTCATACAGATAGCTGTGTAGATACTTCCATGTTCATACAGATAGCGGTGCTGATATATCCATGTTCATCCAGATGGCTGTGTAGATATATCCATGTTCGTACAGATGGCGGTGAAGATATTTCCATGTTCATACAGATAGCGGAGTAGATATTTCCGTGTTCATACAGATACCGGTGATGAGATTTCCATGTTTATACAGGTAGCGGTGTAGATATTTCCCTGTTTATGCAGATAGCGGTGTAGATATTTCCATGTTTATACAGATAGCGCTGTAGATATTTCAATGTTTATATAGATAGAGGGGTAGATATCTCCATCTTAATACAGATGGCGGTGTAGATATTTATTTTCATACAGATGGCGGTGCAGATATTTCCATGTTCATACAGATGGCGATGTATATATTACCATGTTCATACAGATAGCGGTGAAGTTATTTCCATGTGTAAAGAGATAGCTGTGTAGATATTTCCAAGTATATGCAGATAGCTGTGTAGATATTTCCATTTTCATGCAGATAGCGGTGTAGATATTTCCATGTTCAAACAGATATCGGTGTAGATATTTCCATGTTCATACAGATAGCGGTGTAGATATTTCCATGTTCATACAGATAGTGGTGTAGATATTTCCATGTTCATACAGATAGCGGTGTAGCTAATTCCATGTTAATGCAGATAGCGGGGTAGATTTTCCATGTTCATCCAGATGGCTTTTTAGATATATCCATGTTCATACAGATGGCGGTGAAGATATTTCCATATTCATACAGATAGTGGTGTAGATATTTCCATGTTCATACAGATATTGGTGTAGATGTTTCCATGTTCATACAGATAGCGGTGTAGCTATTTCCATGTTCATACAGATAGCGGTGTAGATATTTCCATGTTCATCCAGATGTCTGTGTAGATATATCCATGTTCATACAGATGGCGGTGAAGATATTTCCATGTTTATACAGATAGCGGTGAAGATGTATGCATGTTTACACAGATAGCGGTGCAGATATTTCCATGTTCATACAGATAGTGGTGTAGATAATTCCATGTTCATACAGAGAGCGGTGTAGTTATTTCCATGTGTAAAGAGATAGCTGTGTAGATATTTCCATGTATATTCAGATAGCTGTGTAGATATTTCCATTTTCATGCCGATAGCGGTGTAGATACTTCTAAGATCAAAAAGATAGCGGTGTAGATATTTCCAAGTTCATACAGATAGCGGTGTAGAAATTTCCATGTTTATACAGATAGCGGTGAAGATGTATGCCTGTTTACACAGATAGTGGTGTAGATATTTCCATGTTCATACAGATAGCGGTGTAGATATTTCCATGTTCATCCAGATGGCTGTGTAGATATATCCATGTTCATACAGATGGCGTTGAAGATATTTCCATGTTCATACAGATAGCGGTGTTGATATTTCCATGTTCATACAGATAGCGGTTTAGATATTTCCATGTTCATACAGATAGCGGTGTAGATATTTCCATGTTTACAGATAGCGGTGTAGTTATTTCCATGTTCATCCATATGGCTGTGTAGATATATCCATGTTCATACAGATGGCGGGGAAGGTATTTCCATGTTCATACAGATAGCGATGTAGATATTTCCATGTTCATATAGATAGCGGTGTAGATATTTCCATGTTCATACAGATAGCGGGGTAGATATTTCCAAGTTTATACAGGTAGCGGTGTAGATATCTCCATCTTAATACAGATGGCGGTGTAAAGATTTATATGTTCATACAGATGGTGGTGCAGATATTTCCATGTTCATACAGATGGCGGTGTAGATATTTCCATGTTGATAGATATACTGGTGTAGTTATTTCCATGTGTAAAGAGATAGCTTTGTAGATATTTCCATATATATGCAAATAGCTGTGTAGATATTTCCTTGTTCATGCAGATAGCGGTGTAGATATTTCCATGTTCAAACAGATAGCGGTGTAGTTATTTCCATGTTCATACAGATAGCGGTGTAGATATTTCCATGTTCGTATAATTTGCGGTGTAGATATTTCCATCTTAATACAGATAGTGGTGCTTATATTTCCATGTTTATACAGGTAGCGGTGTAGATATTTCCATGTTTATACAGATAGCGGTGTAGATATTTCCATGTTTATATAGATAGAAGTGTAGATATTTCCAAGTTAATACAGATAGCGGTGTAGATATCTCCATCTTAATACAGATGGTGGTGTAGATATTTATGTGTTCATACACATGGCGGTGCAGATATTTCCATGTTTATACCGATGGCGGTGTTGATATTTCCATGTTTACAGAGATAGCGGTGTAGTTATTTCCATGTGTAAAGAGATAGCTATGTAGATATTTCCATGTATATGCAGATAGCTGTGTAGATATTTCCATTTTCATGCAGATAGCGGTGGAGATATTTCCATGTTCAAACAGGTAGCGGTGCAGATATTTCCATGTTCATACAGATAGCGGTGTAGATATTTCCATGTTTATACAGATAGCGGAGAAGATGTATGCATGTTTACACAGATAGCGGTGAAGATATTTCCATGTTCATACAGATAGCGGTGTAGATATTTCCATGTTCACCCAGATGGCTGTGTAGTTATTTCCATGTTCATACACATGGCGGTGAAGATATTTCCATGTTCATACAGATAGCGGTGTAGATATTTCCATGTTCATACAGATAGCGGTGTAGATATTTCCATGTTCATACAGATAGCGGTGCTGATATTTCCATGTTCATCCAGATGGCTGTGTAGATATATACATGTTCGTACAGATGGCGGTGAAGATATTTCCATGTTCATACTGATGGCATTGTGGATATTGCTGTGTTCATACAGATAGCGGTGATGATATTTCCATGTTTATACAGGTAGCGGTGTAGATATTTCCATGTTTATACAGATAGCGGTGTAGATATTTCCATGTTTATAGTGATAGCGGTGTAGATATTTCCATGTTCATACAGATAGCGGAGAAGATGTATGCATGTTTACAGAGATAGCGGTGAAGATATTTCCATGTTCATACAGATGACGGTGTAGATATTTCCATGTTCATCCAGATGGCTGTGTAGTTATTTCCATGTTCATACACATGGCGGTGAAGATATTTCCATGTTCATACAGATAGCGGTGTAGATATTTCCATGTTCATACAGATAGCGGTGTAGATATTTCCATGTTCATACAGATAGCGGTGCTGATATTTCCATGTTCATCCAGATGGCTGTGTAGATATATCCATGTTCGTACAGATGGCGGTGAAGATATTTCCAGGTTCATACAAATAGCAGTGTAAATATTTCCATGTTTATTCAGATAGTGGTGTAGATATTTCCATTTTCATGCAGATAGCGGTGTAGATATTTCCATGTTCAAACAGATATCGGTGTAGATATTTCCATGTTCATACAGATAGTGGTGTAGATATTTCCATGTTCATACAGATAGTGGTGTAGCTATTTCCATGTTCATACAGATAGCGGTGTAGATATTTCCATGTTCATCCAAATGGCTGTGTAGATATATCCATGTTCATACAGAAGGCGGTGAAGATATTTCCATGTTCATAGAGATAGCGGTGTAGGTATTTCCATGTTCATACAGATAGCGGTGTAGATATTTCCATCTTCATCCATATGGCTGTGTAGACATATCCATGTTCATACAGATGGCGGTGAAGATAATTCCATGTTCATACAGATAGCGGTGTAGATATTTCCATATTCATACAGATAGTGGTGTAGATATTTCCATGTTCATACAGATAGAGGGGCTGATATTTCCATGTTCATACAGATAGCGGTGCTGATATTTCCATGTTTATACAGGTAGCGTTGTAGATATTTCCATGTTTATACAGATAGCGGTGTAGATATCTCCATCTTAATACAGATGGCGATGTAGATATTTATATGTTCATAAAGATGGCCGTGCAGATATTTCCATGTTCATACAGATGGCGGTGTAGATATATCCATGTTCATACAGATAGCGGTGTAGTTATTTCCATGTGTAAATAGATAGCGGTGTAGATATTTCCATGTATATGCAGATAGCAGTGTAGATATTTCCTTTTTCATGCAGATAGCCGTTTAGATATTTCCATGTTCAAACAGATAGCGGTGTAGATATTTCCAAGTTCATACAGATAGCGGTGTAGATATTTCCATGTTAATACAGATAGCGTTGAACTTGTATGCATGTTTACACAGATAGCGGTGTAGATATTTCCATGTTCATACAGATAGCGGTGTAGATATTTCCATGTTCATCCAGATGGCTGTGTAGATATATCCATGTTCATACAGATAGCGGTGTAGATATTTCCATGTTCATACAGAGAGTGCTGTAGATATTTCCATGTTCATGAAGATAGCGGTGTAGCTATTTCCATGTTCATACAGATAGCGCTTTAGATATTTCCATGTTCGTACAGATAGCGGTGTAGATATTTCCATGTTCATACAGATAGCGGTGCTTATATTTCCATGTTCATACAGGTAACGGTGTAGATATTTCCCTGTTTATACAGATAGCAGTGTAGATATTTCCATGTTTATACAGATAGTGGTGTAGATATTTCCATGTTCATACAGATAGCGGTGCTTATATTTCCATGTTTATACAGGTAGCGTTGTAGATATTTCCATGTTTATACAGATAACGGTGTAGATATTTCCATCTTTATACAGATAGCGGTGTAGATATTTCCAAGTTTATACAGATAGCGGTGTAGTTATTTCCATCTTAATACAGTTGGCGGTGTAGATATTTATATGTTCAAACAGATGGCGGTGCAGATATTTCCATGTTCATACAGATGGCGGTGTAGATATTTCCATGTTTATAGAGATAGCGGTGTAGCTATTTCCATGTTCATACAGATAGCGGTGTAGATATTTCCATGTTCGTACAGATAGCGGTGTAGATATTTCCATGTTCATACAGATAGCGGTGCTTATATTTCCATGTTTATACAGGTAGCGATGTAGATATTTCCATGTTTATACAGATAGCGGTGTACATATTTCCATGTTTATACAGATAGCGGTGTAGATATTTCCTAGTTTATACAGATAGCGGTGTAGATATTTCCAAGTTTATACAGATAGCGGTGTAGTTATTTCCATCTTAATACAGTTGGCGGTGTAGATATTTATATGTTCTTACAGATAGCGGTGCAGATATTTCCATGTTCATACAGATGGCAGTGTAGATATTTCCATGTTAATAGAGATAGCGGTGTAGCTATTTCCATGTTCATACAGATAGCGGTGTAGATATTTCCATGTTCATACAGATAGTGGTGTAGATATTTCCATATTCATACAGATAGCGGTGTAGCTATTTCCATGTTCATACAGATAGCGGTGTAGATATTTCCATGTTCATCCAGATGGCTGTGTAGATATATCCATGCTCATACAGATGACGGTGAATGTAATTCCATGTTCATACAGATAGCGGTTTAGATATTTCCATGTTCATTCAGATAGTGGTGTAGATATTTCCATGTTCATACCGATAGAGGGGCTGATATTTCCATGCTCATACTGATAGCGGTGCTGATATTTCCATGTTTATACAGATAGCGGTGTAGACATTTCCATGTTTATACAGATAGCGGTGTAGATATTTCCATGTTTATACAGATAGCGGTGAAGGTGTATGCATGTTTACACAGATAGCGGTGTAGCTATTTCCATGTTCATACAGATAGCGGTGCTGATATTTCCATGTATATACAGGTAGCGGTGTAGATATTTCCATGTTTATACAGATAGCGGTGTAGATATTTCCATCTTTATACAGATAGCGGTGTAGTTATTTCCTTGTTTATACAGATAGCGGTGTAGATATCCCCATCTTAATACAGATGGCAGTGTAGATATTTATATGTTCATACAGATGGCGGTGCAGATATTTCCATGTTCATACAGATGGCGGTGTAGATATTTCCATGTTTATAGAGGTAGCGGAGTAGTTATTTCCATGAGTAAAGAGATAGCTTTGTAGATATTTCCATGTATATGCAGATAGCCGTGTAGGTATTTCCATTTTCATGCAGATAGCGGTGTAGATATTTCCATGTTCAAACAGATATCGGTGTAGATATTTCCATGTTCATACAGATAGCGGTGCTGATATTTCCATGTTTATACAGGTAGCGGTGTAGATATTTCCATGTTCATACAGATAGCGGTGTAGCTATTTCCATGTTCATGCAGATAGCGGTGTAGATATTTCCATGTTCGTACAGATAGCGGTGTAGATATTTCCATGTTCATACAGATAGCGGTGTAGATATTTAAATCTTTATACTGATAGCGGTGAAGATGTATGCATGTTTACACAGATAGCGGTGTAGATATTTCCATGTTCATACAGATAGCGGTGCTGATATTTCCATGTTTATACAGGTAGCGGTGTAGATATTTCCATATTTATACAGATAGCGGTGTAGATATTTCCATGTTTATACAGATAGCGGTGTAGATATTTCCGTGTTTATACAGTTAGCGGTGTAGATATCTCCATCTTAATACAGGTGGCGGTGTAGCTATTTATATGTTCATACAGATGGCGGTGCAGATATTTCCATGTTCATACAGATGGCGGTGTAGATATTTCCATGTTTATAGAGATAGCGGTGTAGTTATTTCCATGTGTAAAGAGACAGCTTTGTAGATATTTCCATGTATATGCAGATAGCTGTGTAGATATTTCCATTTTCATGCAGATAGCGGTGTAGATATTTCCATGTTCATAAAGATAGCGGTGTAGGTATTTCCATGTTCATACAGATAGCGGTGTAGATATTTCCACGTTTATACAGATAGCGGTGAAGATGTATGCATGTTTACACAGATAGCGGTGTAGATATTTCCATGTTCATCCAGATGGCTGTGTAGTTATATCCATGTTCTTAGAGATAGCGGTGTAGATATCTCCATGTTCATACAGATAGTGGTGTAGATATTTCCATGTTCATACAGATAGCGGTGTAGCTATTTCCATGTCCATACAGATAGCGGTGTAGATATTTCCATGTTCATCCAGATGGCTGTGTAGATATATCTATGTTCATACAGATGGCGGTGAAGATATTTCCATGTTCATACAGATAGCAGTGTAGATATTTCCATGTTCATTCAGATAGCGGTGCTGATATTTCCATGTTTATACAGGTAGCGGTGTAGATATTTCCATGTTTATACAGATAGCGGTGTAGATATTTCCATGTTTATACAGATAGCGGTGTAGATATTTCCATGTTTATACAGTTAGCGGTGTAGATATCTCCATCTTAATACAGGTGGCGGTGTAGCTATTTATATGTTCATACAGATGGCGGTGCAGGTATTTCCATGTTCATACAGATGGCGGTGTAGATATTTCCATGTTTATAGAGATAGCGGTGTAGTTATTTCCATGTGTAAAGAGACAGCTTTGTAGATATTTCCATGTATATGCAGATAGCTGTGTAGATATTTCCATTTTCATGCAGATAGCGGTGTAGATATTTCCATGTTCATACAGATAGCGGTGTAGGTATTTCCATGTTCATACAGATAGCGGTGTAGATATTTCCATGTTTATACAGATAGCGGTGTAGGTATTTCCATCTTCATACAGATAGTGGTGTAGATATTTCCATGTTTATACAGATAGCGGTGTAGATATTTCCATCTTCATACAAATAGCG
Source organism: Gorilla gorilla gorilla (assembly GCF_029281585.2). Taxonomy (NCBI): domain Eukaryota; kingdom Metazoa; phylum Chordata; class Mammalia; order Primates; family Hominidae; genus Gorilla; species Gorilla gorilla. The sequence continues at coordinate 1,681,467 of NC_073233.2, read as the reverse complement.
GTGTAGATATTTCCATGTTCATACAGATAGCGGTGTAGATATTTCCATGTTTATGCAGATAGCGGTGTAGATATTTCAATGTTTATACAGATAGCGGTGTAGATATCTCCATCTTAATACAGATGGCGGTGTAGATATTTATGTGTTCATACACATGGCGGTGCAGATATTTCCATGTTTATACAGATGGCGGTGTAGTTATTTCCATGTTTATAGAGATAGCGGTGTAGTTATTTCCATGTGTAAAGAGATAGCTGTGTAGATATTTCCATGTATATGCAGATAGCTGTGTAGATATTTCCATTTTCATGCAGATAGCGGTGTAGATATTTCCATGTTCATACAGATAGCGGTGTAGATATTTCCATGTTTATACAGATAGCGGAGAATATGTATGCATGTTTACACAGATAGCGGTGAAGATATTTCCATGTTCATACAGATAGCGGTGTAGATATTTCCATGTTCACCTAGATGACTGTGTAGTTATTTCCATGTTCATACACATGGCGGTGAAGATATTTCCATGTTCATACAGATAGCGGTGTAGATATTTCCATGTTCATACAGATAGCGGTGTAGATATTTCCATGTTAATACAGATAGCGGTGCTGATATTTCAATGTTCATCCAGATGGCTGTGTAGATATATCCATGTTCGTACAGATGGCGGTGAAGATATTTCCATGTTCATACTGATGGCGGTGTGGATATTACCATGATCATACAGATAGCGGTGATGATATTTCCATGTTTATAAACGTAGCGGTGTAGATATTTCCATGTTTATACAGATAGCGGTGTAGATATTTCCATGTTTATAGAGATATCGTTGTGGATATTTCCATGTTTATACAGATAGAGGTGTAGATATCTCCATCTTAATACAGATGGCGGTGTAGATATTTATATGTTCATACAGATGGCGGTGCAGATATTTCCATGCTCATACAGATGTCGGTGTAGATATTACCATGTTCATACAGATAGCGGTGTAGTTATTTCCATGTGTAAAGAGATAGCTGTGTAGATATTTCCATGTATATGCAGATAGCTGTTTAGATATTTCCATTTTCATGCAGATAGCGGTGTAGATATTTCCATGTTCAAACAGATATTGGTTTAGATATTTCCATGTTCATACAGATAGCGGTGTAGATATTTCCATGTTTATACAGATAGCGGTGAAGACGTGTGCCTGTTTACACAGATAGAGGTGTAGATATTTTCATGTTTATCCAGATGGCTGTGTAGATATATCCATGTTCATACAGATAGCGGTGTAGATATCTCCATGTTCATACAGACAGTGGTGTAGATATTTCCATGTTCATACAGATAGCGGTGTAGATATTTCCATGTTCATACAGATAGTGGTGTAGATATTTCCATGTTCATACAGATAGCGGTGTAGCTAATTCCATGTTAATGCAGATAGCGGGGTAGATATTTCCATGTTCATCCAGATGGCTTTTTAGATATATCCATGTTCATACAGATGGCGGTGAAGATATTTCCATATTCATACAGATAGCGGTATAGATATTTCCATGTTCATACAGATAGTGGTGTAGATGTTTCCATGTTCATACAGATAGCGGTGTAGCTATTTCCATGTTCATACAGATAGCGGTGTAGATATTTCCATGTTCATCCAGATGTCTGTGTAGATATATCCATGTTCATACAGATGGCGGTGAAGATATTTCCATGTTTATACAGATAGCGGTGAAAATGTATGCATGTTTACACAGATAGCGGTGCAGATATTTCCATGTTCATACAGATAGTGGTGTAGATAATTCCATGTTCATACAGAGAGCGGTGTAGTTATTTCCATGTGTAAAGAGATAGCTGTGTAGATATTTCCATGTATATTCAGATAGCTGTGTAGATATTTCCATTTTCATGCCGATAGCGGTGTAGATACTTCTAAGATCAAAAAGATAGCGGTGTAGATATTTCCAAGTTCATACAGATAGCGGTGTAGAAATTTCCATGTTTATACAGATAGCGTTGAAGATGTATGCCTGTTTACACAGATAGTGGTGTAGATATTTCCATGTTCATACAGATAGCGGTGTAGATATTTCCATGTTCATCCAGATGGCTGTGTAGATATATCCATGTTCATACAGATGGCGTTGAAGATATTTCCATGTTCATACAGATAGCGGTGTTGATATTTCCATGTTCATACAGATAGCGGTTTAGATATTTCCATGTTCATACAGATAGCGGTGTAGATATTTCCATGTTTACAGATAGCGGTGTAGTTATTTCCATGTTCATCCATATGGCTGTGTAGATATATCCATGTTCATACAGATGGCGGGGAAGGTATTTCCATGTTCATACAGATAGCGGTGTAGATATTTCCATGTTCATATAGATAGCGGTGTAGATATTTCCATGTTCATACAGATAGCGGGGTAGATATTTCCAAGTTTATACAGGTAGCGGTGTAGATATCTCCATCTTAATACAGATGGCGGTGTAAAGATTTATATGTTCATACAGATGGTGGTGCAGATATTTCCATGTTCATACAGATGGCGGTGTAGATATTTCCATGTTGATAGATATACTGGTGTAGTTATTTCCATGTGTAAAGAGATAGCTTTGTAGATATTTCCATGTATATGCAAATAGCTGTGTAGATATTTCCTTGTTCATGCAGATAGCGGTGTAGATATTTCCATGTTCAAACAGATAGCGGTGTAGTTATTTCCATGTTCATACAGATAGCGGTGTAGATATTTCCATGTTCGTATAATTTGCGGTGTAGATATTTCCATCTTAATACAGATAGCGGTGCTTATATTTCCATGTTTATACAGGTAGCGGTGTAGATATTTCCATGTTTATACAGATAGCGGTGTAGATATTTCCATGTTTACATAGATAGAAGTGTAGATATTTCCAAGTTAATACAGATAGCGGTGTAGATATCTCCATCTTAATACAGATGGTGGTTTAGATATTTATGTGTTCATACACATGGCGGTGCAGATATTTCCATGTTTATACCGATGGCGGTGTTGATATTTCCATGTTTACAGAGATAGCGGTGTAGTTATTTCCATGTGTAAAGAGATAGCTGTGTAGATATTTCCATGTATATGCAGATAGCTGTGTAGATATTTCCATTTTCATGCAGATAGCGGTGTAGATATTTCCATGTTCAAACAGGTAGCGGTGCAGATATTTCCATGTTCATACAGATAGCGGTGTAGATATTTCCATGTTTATACAGATAGCGGAGAAGATGTATGCATGTTTACACAGATAGCGGTGAAGATATTTCCATGTTCATACAGATAGCGGTGTAGATATTTCCATGTTCACCCAGATGGCTGTGTAGTTATTTCCATGTTCATACACATGGCGGTGAAGATATTTCCATGTTCATACAGATAGCGGTGTAGATATTTCCATGTTCATACAGATAGCGGTGTAGATATTTCCATGTTCATACAGATAGCGGTGCTGATATTTCCATGTTCATCCAGATGGCTGTGTAGATATATACATGTTCGTACAGATGGCGGTGAAGATATTTCCATGTTCATACTGATGGCATTGTGGATATTACCGTGTTCATACAGATAGCGGTGATGATATTTCCATGTTTATACAGGTAGCGGTGTAGATATTTCCATGTTTATACAGATAGCGGTGTAGATATTTCCATGTTTATAGTGATAGCGGTGTAGATATTTCCATGTTCATACAGATAGCGGAGAAGATGTATGCATGTTTACAGAGATAGCGGTGAAGATATTTCCATGTTCATACAGATGACGGTGTAGATATTTCCATGTTCATCCAGATGGCTGTGTAGTTATTTCCATGTTCATACACATGGCGGTGAAGATATTTCCATGTTCATACAGATAGCGGTGTAGATATTTCCATGTTCATACAGATAGCGGTGTAGATATTTCCATGTTCATACAGATAGCGGTGCTGATATTTCCATGTTCATCCAGATGGCTGTGTAGATATATCCATGTTCGTACAGATGGCGGTGAAGATATTTCCAGGTTCATACAAATAGCAGTGTAAATATTTCCATGTTTATTCAGATAGTGGTGTAGATATTTCCATTTTCATGCAGATAGCGGTGTAGATATTTCCATGTTCAAACAGATATCGGTGTAGATATTTCCATGTTCATACAGATAGTGGTGTAGATATTTCCATGTTCATACAGATAGTGGTGTAGCTATTTCCATGTTCATACAGATAGCGGTGTAGATATTTCCATGTTCATCCAAATGGCTGTGTAGATATATCCATGTTCATACAGAAGGCGGTGAAGATATTTCCATGTTCATAGAGATAGCGGTGTAGGTATTTCCATGTTCATACAGATAGCGGTGTAGATATTTCCATCTTCATCCATATGGCTGTGTAGACATATCCATGTTCATACAGATGGCGGTGAAGATAATTCCATGTTCATACAGATAGCGGTGTAGATATTTCCATATTCATACAGATAGTGGTGTAGATATTTCCATGTTCATACAGATAGAGGGGCTGATATTTCCATGTTCATACAGATAGCGGTGCTGATATTTCCATGTTTATACAGGTAGCGTTGTAGATATTTCCATGTTTATACAGATAGCGGTGTAGATATCTCCATCTTAATACAGATGGCGATGTAGATATTTATATGTTCATAAAGATGGCCGTGCAGATATTTCCATGTTCATACAGATGGCGGTGTAGATATATCCATGTTCATACAGATAGCGGTGTAGTTATTTCCATGTGTAAATAGATAGCGGTGTAGATATTTCCATGTATATGCAGATAGCAGTGTAGATATTTCCTTTTTCATGCAGATAGCCGTTTAGATATTTCCATGTTCAAACAGATAGCGGTGTAGATATTTCCAAGTTCATACAGATAGCGGTGTAGATATTTCCATGTTAATACAGATAGCGTTGAACTTGTATGCATGTTTACACAGATAGCGGTGTAGATATTTCCATGTTCATACAGATAGCGGTGTAGATATTTCCATGTTCATCCAGATGGCTGTGTAGATATATCCATGTTCATACAGATAGCGGTGTAGATATTTCCATGTTCATACAGAGAGTGCTGTAGATATTTCCATGTTCATGCAGATAGCGGTGTAGCTATTTCCATGTTCATACAGATAGCGCTGTAGATATTTCCATGTTCGTACAGATAGCGGTGTAGATATTTCCATGTTCATACAGATAGCGGTGCTTATATTTCCATGTTCATACAGGTAACGGTGTAGATATTTCCCTGTTTATACAGATAGCAGTGTAGATATTTCCATGTTTATACAGATAGTGGTGTAGATATTTCCATGTTCATACAGATAGCGGTGTAGATATTTCCGTGTTCATACAGATACCGGTGATGAGATTTCCATGTTTATACAGGTAGCGGTGTAGATATTTCCCTGTTTATGCAGATAGCGGTGTAGATATTTCCATGTTTATACAGATAGCGCTGTAGATATTTCAATGTTTATATAGATAGAGGGGTAGATATCTCCATCTTAATACAGATGGCGGTGTAGATATTTATATGTTCATACAGATGGCGGTGCAGATATTTCCATGTTCATACAGATGGCGGTGTATATATTACCATGTTCATACAGATAGCGGTGAAGTTATTTCCATGTGTAAAGAGATAGCTGTGTAGATATTTCCAAGTATATGCAGATAGCTGTGTAGATATTTCCATTTTCATGCAGATAGCGGTGTAGATATTTCCATGTTCAAACAGATATCGGTGTAGATATTTCCATGTTCATACAGATAGCGGTGTAGATATTTCCATGTTCATACAGATAGTGGTGTAGATATTTCCATGTTCATACAGATAGCGGTGTAGCTAATTCCATGTTAATGCAGATAGCGGGGTAGATATTTCCATGTTCATCCAGATGGCTTTTTAGATATATCCATGTTCATACAGATGGCGGTGAAGATATTTCCATATTCATACAGATAGCGGTATAGATATTTCCATGTTCATACAGATAGTGGTGTAGATGTTTCCATGTTCATACAGATAGCGGTGTAGCTATTTCCATGTTCATACAGATAGCGGTGTAGATATTTCCATGTTCATCCAGATGTCTGTGTAGATATATCCATGTTCATACAGATGGCGGTGAAGATATTTCCATGTTTATACAGATAGCGGTGAAGATGTATGCATGTTTACACAGATAGCGGTGCAGATATTTCCATGTTCATACAGATAGTGGTGTAGATAATTCCATGTTCATACAGAGAGCGGTGTAGTTATTTCCATGTGTAAAGAGATAGCTGTGTAGATATTTCCATGTATATTCAGATAGCTGTGTAGATATTTCCATTTTCATGCCGATAGCGGTGTAGATACTTCTAAGATCAAAAAGATAGCGGTGTAGATATTTCCAAGTTCATACAGATAGCGGTGTAGAAATTTCCATGTTTATACAGATAGCGTTGAAGATGTATGCCTGTTTACACAGATAGTGGTGTAGATATTTCCATGTTCATACAGATAGCGGTGTAGATATTTCCATGTTCATCCAGATGGCTGTGTAGATATATCCATGTTCATACAGATGGCGTTGAAGATATTTCCATGTTCATACAGATAGCGGTGTTGATATTTCCATGTTCATACAGATAGCGGTTTAGATATTTCCATGTTCATACAGATAGCGGTGTAGATATTTCCATGTTTACAGATAGCGGTGTAGTTATTTCCATGTTCATCCATATGGCTGTGTAGATATATCCATGTTCATACAGATGGCGGGGAAGGTATTTCCATGTTCATACAGATAGCGGTGTAGATATTTCCATGTTCATATAGATAGCGGTGTAGATATTTCCATGTTCATACAGATAGCGGGGTAGATATTTCCAAGTTTATACAGGTAGCGGTGTAGATATCTCCATCTTAATACAGATGGCGGTGTAAAGATTTATATGTTCATACAGATGGTGGTGCAGATATTTCCATGTTCATACAGATGGCGGTGTAGATATTTCCATGTTGATAGATATACTGGTGTAGTTATTTCCATGTGTAAAGAGATAGCTTTGTAGATATTTCCATGTATATGCAAATAGCTGTGTAGATATTTCCTTGTTCATGCAGATAGCGGTGTAGATATTTCCATGTTCAAACAGATAGCGGTGTAGTTATTTCCATGTTCATACAGATAGCGGTGTAGATATTTCCATGTTCGTATAATTTGCGGTGTAGATATTTCCATCTTAATACAGATAGCGGTGCTTATATTTCCATGTTTATACAGGTAGCGGTGTAGATATTTCCATGTTTATACAGATAGCGGTGTAGATATTTCCATGTTTACATAGATAGAAGTGTAGATATTTCCAAGTTAATACAGATAGCGGTGTAGATATCTCCATCTTAATACAGATGGTGGTTTAGATATTTATGTGTTCATACACATGGCGGTGCAGATATTTCCATGTTTATACCGATGGCGGTGTTGATATTTCCATGTTTACAGAGATAGCGGTGTAGTTATTTCCATGTGTAAAGAGATAGCTGTGTAGATATTTCCATGTATATGCAGATAGCTGTGTAGATATTTCCATTTTCATGCAGATAGCGGTGTAGATATTTCCATGTTCAAACAGGTAGCGGTGCAGATATTTCCATGTTCATACAGATAGCGGTGTAGATATTTCCATGTTTATACAGATAGCGGAGAAGATGTATGCATGTTTACACAGATAGCGGTGAAGATATTTCCATGTTCATACAGATAGCGGTGTAGATATTTCCATGTTCACCCAGATGGCTGTGTAGTTATTTCCATGTTCATACACATGGCGGTGAAGATATTTCCATGTTCATACAGATAGCGGTGTAGATATTTCCATGTTCATACAGATAGCGGTGTAGATATTTCCATGTTCATACAGATAGCGGTGCTGATATTTCCATGTTCATCCAGATGGCTGTGTAGATATATACATGTTCGTACAGATGGCGGTGAAGATATTTCCATGTTCATACTGATGGCATTGTGGATATTACCGTGTTCATACAGATAGCGGTGATGATATTTCCATGTTTATACAGGTAGCGGTGTAGATATTTCCATGTTTATACAGATAGCGGTGTAGATATTTCCATGTTTATAGTGATAGCGGTGTAGATATTTCCATGTTCATACAGATAGCGGAGAAGATGTATGCATGTTTACAGAGATAGCGGTGAAGATATTTCCATGTTCATACAGATGACGGTGTAGATATTTCCATGTTCATCCAGATGGCTGTGTAGTTATTTCCATGTTCATACACATGGCGGTGAAGATATTTCCATGTTCATACAGATAGCGGTGTAGATATTTCCATGTTCATACAGATAGCGGTGTAGATATTTCCATGTTCATACAGATAGCGGTGCTGATATTTCCATGTTCATCCAGATGGCTGTGTAGATATATCCATGTTCGTACAGATGGCGGTGAAGATATTTCCAGGTTCATACAAATAGCAGTGTAAATATTTCCATGTTTATTCAGATAGTGGTGTAGATATTTCCATTTTCATGCAGATAGCGGTGTAGATATTTCCATGTTCAAACAGATATCGGTGTAGATATTTCCATGTTCATACAGATAGTGGTGCAGATATTTCCATGTTCATACAGATAGTGGTGTAGCTATTTCCATGTTCATACAGATAGCGGTGTAGATATTTCCATGTTCATCCAAATGGCTGTGTAGATATATCCATGTTCATACAGAAGGCGGTGAAGATATTTCCATGTTCATAGAGATAGCGGTGTAGGTATTTCCATGTTCATACAGATAGCGGTGTAGATATTTCCATCTTCATCCATATGGCTGTGTAGACATATCCATGTTCATACAGATGGCGGTGAAGATAATTCCATGTTCATACAGATAGCGGTGTAGATATTTCCATATTCATACAGATAGTGGTGTAGATATTTCCATGTTCATACAGATAGAGGGGCTGATATTTCCATGTTCATACAGATAGCGGTGCTGATATTTCCATGTTTATACAGGTAGCGTTGTAGATATTTCCATGTTTATACAGATAGCGGTGTAGATATCTCCATCTTAATACAGATGGCGATGTAGATATTTATATGTTCATAAAGATGGCCGTGCAGATATTTCCATGTTCATACAGATGGCGGTGTAGATATATCCATGTTCATACAGATAGCGGTGTAGTTATTTCCATGTGTAAATAGATAGCGGTGTAGATATTTCCATGTATATGCAGATAGCAGTGTAGATATTTCCTTTTTCATGCAGATAGCCGTTTAGATATTTCCATGTTCAAACAGATAGCGGTGTAGATATTTCCAAGTTCATACAGATAGCGGTGTAGATATTTCCATGTTAATACAGATAGCGTTGAACTTGTATGCATGTTTACACAGATAGCGGTGTAGATATTTCCATGTTCATACAGATAGCGGTGTAGATATTTCCATGTTCATCCAGATGGCTGTGTAGATATATCCATGTTCATACAGATAGCGGTGTAGATATTTCCATGTTCATACAGAGAGTGCTGTAGATATTTCCATGTTCATGCAGATAGCGGTGTAGCTATTTCCATGTTCATACAGATAGCGCTGTAGATATTTCCATGTTCGTACAGATAGCGGTGTAGATATTTCCATGTTCATACAGATAGCGGTGCTTATATTTCCATGTTCATACAGGTAACGGTGTAGATATTTCCCTGTTTATACAGATAGCAGTGTAGATATTTCCATGTTTATACAGATAGTGGTGTAGATATTTCCATGTTCATACAGATAGCGGTGCTTATATTTCCATGTTTATACAGGTAGCGTTGTAGATATTTCCATGTTTATACAGATAACGGTGTAGATATTTCCATCTTTATACAGATAGCGGTGTAGATATTTCCAAGTTTATACAGATAGCGGTGTAGTTATTTCCATCTTAATACAGTTGGCGGTGTAGATATTTATATGTTCAAACAGATGGCGGTGCAGATATTTCCATGTTCATACAGATGGCGGTGTAGATATTTCCATGTTTATAGAGATAGCGGTGTAGCTATTTCCATGTTCATACAGATAGCGGTGTAGATATTTCCATGTTCGTACAGATAGCGGTGTAGATATTTCCATGTTCATACAGATAGCGGTGCTTATATTTCCATGTTTATACAGGTAGCGATGTAGATATTTCCATGTTTATACAGATAGCGGTGTACATATTTCCATGTTTATACAGATAGCGGTGTAGATATTTCCAAGTTTATACAGATAGCGGTGTAGATATTTCCAAGTTTATACAGATAGCGGTGTAGTTATTTCCATCTTAATACAGTTGGCGGTATAGATATTTATATGTTCTTACAGATAGCGGTGCAGATATTTCCATGTTCATACAGATGGCAGTGTAGATATTTCCATGTTAATAGAGATAGCGGTGTAGCTATTTCCATGTTCATACAGATAGCGGTGTAGATATTTCCATGTTCATACAGATAGTGGTGTAGATATTTCCATGTTCATACAGATAGCGGTGTAGCTATTTCCATGTTCATACAGATAGCGGTGTAGATATTTCCATGTTCATCCAGATGGCTGTGTAGATATATCCATGCTCATACAGATGACGGTGAATGTAATTCCATGTTCATACAGATAGCGGTTTAGATATTTCCATGTTCATTCAGATAGTGGTGTAGATATTTCCATGTTCATACCGATAGAGGGGCTGATATTTCCATGTTCATACAGATAGCGGTGCTGATATTTCCATGTTTATACAGGTAGCGTTGTAGATATTTCCATGTTTATACAGATAGCGGTGTAGATATCTCCATCTTAATACAGATGGCGATGTAGATATTTATATGTTCATAAAGATGGCCGTGCAGATATTTCCATGTTCATACAGATGGCGGTGTAGATATATCCATGTTCATACAGATAGTGGTGTAGTTATTTCCATGTGTAAATAGATAGCGGTGTAGATATTTCCATGTATATGCAGATAGCAGTGTAGATATTTCCTTTTTCATGCAGATAGCCGTTTAGATATTTCCATGTTCAAACAGATAGCGGTGTAGATATTTCCAAGTTCATACAGATAGCGGTGTAGATATTTCCATGTTAATACAGATAGCGTTGAACTTGTATGCATGTTTACACAGATAGCGGTGTAGATATTTCCATGTTCATACAGATAGCGGTGTAGATATTTCCATGTTCATCCAGATGGCTGTGTAGATATATCCATGTTCATACAGATAGCGGTGTAGATATTTCCATGTTCATACAGAGAGTGCTGTAGATATTTCCATGTTCATGCAGATAGCGGTGTAGCTATTTCCATGTTCATACAGATAGCGCTGTAGATATTTCCATGTTCGTACAGATAGCGGTGTAGATATTTCCATGTTCATACAGATAGCGGTGCTTATATTTCCATGTTCATACAGGTAACGGTGTAGATATTTCCCTGTTTATACAGATAGCAGTGTAGATATTTCCATGTTTATACAGATAGTGGTGTAGATATTTCCATGTTCATACAGATAGCGGTGCTTATATTTCCATGTTTATACAGGTAGCGTTGTAGATATTTCCATGTTTATACAGATAACGGTGTAGATATTTCCATCTTTATACAGATAGCGGTGTAGATATTTCCAAGTTTATACAGATAGCGGTGTAGTTATTTCCATCTTAATACAGTTGGCGGTGTAGATATTTATATGTTCAAACAGATGGCGGTGCAGATATTTCCATGTTCATACAGATGGCGGTGTAGATATTTCCATGTTTATAGAGATAGCGGTGTAGCTATTTCCATGTTCATACAGATAGCGGTGTAGATATTTCCATGTTCGTACAGATAGCGGTGTAGATATTTCCATGTTCATACAGATAGCGGTGCTTATATTTCCATGTTTATACAGGTAGCGATGTAGATATTTCCATGTTTATACAGATAGCGGTGTACATATTTCCATGTTTATACAGATAGCGGTGTAGATATTTCCAAGTTTATACAGATAGCGGTGTAGATATTTCCAAGTTTATACAGATAGCGGTGTAGTTATTTCCATCTTAATACAGTTGGCGGTGTAGATATTTATATGTTCTTACAGATAGCGGTGCAGATATTTCCATGTTCATACAGATGGCAGTGTAGATATTTCCATGTTAATAGAGATAGCGGTGTAGCTATTTCCATGTTCATACAGATAGCGGTGTAGATATTTCCATGTTCATACAGATAGTGGTGTAGATATTTCCATGTTCATACAGATAGCGGTGTAGCTATTTCCATGTTCATACAGATAGCGGTGTAGATATTTCCATGTTCATCCAGATGGCTGTGTAGATATATCCATGCTCATACAGATGACGGTGAATGTAATTCCATGTTCATACAGATAGCGGTTTAGATATTTCCATGTTCATTCAGATAGTGGTGTAGATATTTCCATGTTCATACCGATAGAGGGGCTGATATTTCCATGCTCATACTGATAGCGGTGCTGATATTTCCATGTTTATACAGATAGCGGTGTAGACATTTCCATGTTTATACAGATAGCGGTGTAGATATTTCCATGTTTATACAGATAGCGGTGAAGGTGTATGCATGTTTACACAGATAGCGGTGTAGCTATTTCCATGTTCATACAGATAGCGGTGCTGATATTTCCATGTATATACAGGTAGCGGTGTAGATATTTCCATGTTTATACAGATAGCGGTGTAGATATTTCCATCTTTATACAGATAGCGGTGTAGTTATTTCCTTGTTTATACAGATAGCGGTGTAGATATCCCCATCTTAATACAGATGGCAGTGTAGATATTTATATGTTCATACAGATGGCGGTGCAGATATTTCCATGTTCATACAGATGGCGGTGTAGATATTTCCATGTTTATAGAGATAGCGGAGTAGTTATTTCCATGAGTAAAGAGATAGCTTTGTAGTTATTTCCATGTATATGCAGATAGCCGTGTAGGTATTTCCATTTTCATGCAGATAGCGGTGTAGATATTTCCATGTTCAAACAGATATCGGTGTAGATATTTCCATGTTCATACAGATAGCGGTGTAGATATTTCCATGTTCATACAGATAGCGGTGCTGATATTTCCATGTTTATACAGGTAGCGGTGTAGATATTTCCATGTTCATACAGATAGCGGTGTAGCTATTTCCATGTTCATGCAGATAGCGGTGTAGATATTTCCATGTTCGTACAGATAGCGGTGTAGATATTTCCATGTTCATACAGATAGCGGTGTAGATATTTCCATCTTTATACTGATAGCGGTGAAGATGTATGCATGTTTACACAGATAGCGGTGTAGATATTTCCATGTTCATACAGATAGCGGTGCTGATATTTCCATGTTTATACAGGTAGCGGTGTAGATATTTCCATGTTTATACAGATAGCGGTGTAGATATTTCCATGTTTATACAGATAGCGGTGTAGATATTTCCATGTTTATACAGTTAGCGGTGTAGATATCTCCATCTTAATACAGGTGGCGGTGTAGCTATTTATATGTTCATACAGATGGCGGTGCAGATATTTCCATGTTCATACAGATGGCGGTGTAGATATTTCCATGTTTATAGAGATAGCGGTGTAGTTATTTCCATGTGTAAAGAGGCAGCTTTGTAGATATTTCCATGTATATGCAGATAGCTGTGTAGATATTTCCATTTTCATGCAGATAGCGGTGTAGATATTTCCATGTTCATAAAGATAGCGGTGTAGGTATTTCCATGTTCATACAGATAGCGGTGTAGATATTTCCATGTTTATACAGATAGCGGTGAAGATGTATGCATGTTTACACAGATAGCGGTGTAGATATTTCCATGTTCATCCAGATGGCTGTGTAGTTATATCCATGTTCTTACAGATAGCGGTGTAGATATCTCCATGTTCATACAGATAGTGGTGTAGATATTTCCATGTTCATACAGATCGCGGTGTAGCTATTTCCATGTCCATACAGATAGCGGTGTAGATATTTCCATGTTCATCCAGATGGCTGTGTAGATATATCTATGTTCATACAGATGGCGGTTAAGATATTTCCATGTTCATACAGATAGCAGTGTAGATATTTCCATGTTCATTCAGATAGTGGTGTAGATAATTCCATGTTCATACAGATAGCAGTGTAGTTATTTCCATGTGTAAAGAGATAGCTGTGTAGATATTTCCATGTATATTCAGATAGCTGTGTAGATATTTCCATTTTCATGCAGATAGCGGTGTAGATATTTCTAAGATCAAAAACATAGCGGTGTAGATATTTCCATGTTCATTCAGATAGCGGTGTAGAAATTTCCATGTTTATACAGATAGCGGTGAAGATGTATGCCTGTTTACACAGATAGCGGTGTAGATATATCCATGTTCATACAGATAGCGGTGTAGATATTTCCATGTTCATCCAGAAGGCTGTGTAGATATATCCATGTTCATACAGATGGCGTTGAAGATATTTCCATGTTCATACAGATAGCGGTGAAGATATTTCCATGTTCATACAGATAGCGGTTCAGATATTTCCATGTTCATACAGATAGCGGTGTAGATATTTCCATGTTGACAGATAGCGGTGTAGTTATTTCCATGTTCATCCATATGGCTGTGTAGATATATCCATGTTCATACAGATGGCGGTGAAGATATTTCCATGTTCATACAGACAGCGGTGCTGATATTTCCATGTTCATACAGATAGCGGTGTAGGTATTTCCATGTTAATACAGTTGCGGTGTACATATTTCCATGTTTATACAGATAGTGTTGTAGATATCTCCATCTTAATACAGGTGGCGGAGTAGATATTTATATGTTCAAACAGATGGCGGTGGAGACATTTCCATGTTCATACAGATGGCGGTGTAGATATTTCCATGGTTGTAGAGATAGCGGTGTAGTTATTTACATGTGTAAAGAGATAGCTGTGTGGATATTTCCATGTATATGCAGATAGCTGTGTAGATATTTCCATTTTCATGCAGATAGCGATGTAGATATTTCCATGTTCAAACAGATAGCTGTGAAGATATTTCCATGTTCATACAGATAGCGGTGTAGATATATCCATGTTTATACAGATATCGGTGAAGATGTATGCATGTTTACACAGAGAGCGGTGTAGATATTTCCATGTTCATACAGATAGCGGTTTAGATATTTCCATGTTCATCCAGTTGGCTGTGTAGATATATCCATGTTCACACAGATAGCGGTGTAGGTATTTCCATGTTCATGCACATAGTGCTGTAGATATTTCCATGTTCAAACAGATAGCGGTGTAGCTATTTCCATGTTCATACAGATGGCGGTGTATATATTTCCATGTTTATAGAGATAGCGGTGTAGTTATTTCCATGTGTAAAGAGATAGCTTTGTAGATATTTCCATGTATATGCAGATAGCCGTGTAGATATTTCCATTTTCATGCAGATAGCGGTGTAGATATTTCCATGTTCAAACAGATATCGGTGTAGATATTTCCATGTTCATACAGATAGCGGTGTAGATATTTCCATGTTCATACAGATAGCGGTGCTGATATTTCCATGTTTATACAGGTAGCGGTGTAGATATTTCCATGTTAATACAGATAGCGGTGTAGCTATTTCCATGTTCATGCAGATAGCGGTGTAGATATTTCCATGTTCGTACAGATAGCGGTGTAGATATTTCCATGTTCATACACATAGCGGTGTAGATATTTCCATCTTTATACTGATAGCGGTGAAGATGTATGCATGTTTACACAGATTGCGGTGTAGATATTTCCATGTTCATACAGATAGCGGTGCTGATATTTCCATGTTTATACAGGTAGCGGTGTAGATATTTCCATGTTTATACAGATAGCGGTGTAGATATTTCCATGTTTATACAGATAGCGGTGTAGATATTTCCATGTTTATACAGTTAGCGGTGTAGATATCTCCATCTTAATACAGGTGGCGGTGTAGCTATTCATATGTTCATACAGATGGCGGTGCAGATATTTCCATGTTCATACAGATGTCGGTGTAGATATTTCCATGTTTATAGAGATAGCGGTGTAGTTATTTCCATGTGTAAAGAGACAGCTTTGAAGATATTTCCATGTATATGCAGATAGCTGTGTAGATATTTCCATTTTCATGCAGATAGCGGTGTAGATATTTCCATTTTCAAACAGATAGCGGTGTAGATATTTCCATGTTCATAAAGATAGCGGTGTAGATATTTCCATGTTTATACAGATAGCGGTGTAGATATTTCCATCTTCATACAAGTAGCGGTGTAGATATTTCCATGTTCATACAGATAGCGGTGTAGATATTTCCATGTTTATGCAGATAGCGGTGTAGATATTTCCATGTTTATACAGATAGCGGTGTAGATATCTCCATCTTAATACAGATGGCGGTGTAGATATTTATGTGTTCATACACATGGCGGTGCAGATATTTCCATGTTTATACAGATGGCGGTGTAGATATTTCCATGTTTATAGAGATAGCGGTGTAGTTATTTCCATGTGTAAAGAGATAGCTGTGTAGATATTTCCATGTATATGCAGATAGCGGTGGAGATATTTCCATGTTCAAACAGGTAGCGGTGCAGATATTTCCATGTTCATACAGATAGCAGTGTAGATATTTCCATGTTTATACAGATAGCGGAGAAGATGTATGCATGTTTACACAGATAGCGGTGAAGATATTTCCATGTTCATACAGATAGCGGTGTAGATATTTCCATGTTCACCCAGATGGCTGTGTAGTTATTTCCATGTTCATACACATGGCGGTGAAGATATTTCCATGTTCATACAGATAGCGGTGTAGATATTTCCATGTTCATACAGATAGCGGTGTAGCTATTTCCATGTTCATACAGATAGCGGTGTAGATATTTCCATCTTCATCCATATGGCTGTGTAGACATATCCATGTTCATACAGATGGCGGTGAAGATAATTCCATGTTCATACAGATAGCGGTGTAGATATTTCCATGTTAATACAGATAGCGTTGAACTTGTATGCATGTTTACACAGATAGCGGTGTAGATATTTCCATGTTCATACAGATAGCGGTGTAGATATTTCCATGTTCATCCAGATGGCTGTGTAGATATATCCATGTTCATACAGATAGCGGTGTAGATATTTCCATGTTCATACAGAGAGTGCTGTAGATATTTCCATGTTCATGCAGATAGCGGTGTAGCTATTTCCATGTTCATACAGATAGCGCTGTAGATATTTCCATGTTCGTACAGATAGCGGTGTAGATATTTCCATGTTCATACAGATAGCGGTGCTTATATTTCCATGTTCATACAGGTAACGGTGTAGATATTTCCCTGTTTATACAGATAGCAGTGTAGATATTTCCATGTTTATACAGATAGTGGTGTAGATATTTCCATGTTCATACAGATAGCGGTGCTTATATTTCCATGTTTATACAGGTAGCGTTGTAGATATTTCCATGTTTATACAGATAACGGTGTAGATATTTCCATCTTTATACAGATAGCGGTGTAGATATTTCCAAGTTTATACAGATAGCGGTGTAGTTATTTCCATCTTAATACAGTTGGCGGTGTAGATATTTATATGTTCAAACAGATGGCGGTGCAGATATTTCCATGTTCATACAGATGGCGGTGTAGATATTTCCATGTTTATAGAGATAGCGGTGTAGCTATTTCCATGTTCATACAGATAGCGGTGTAGATATTTCCATGTTCGTACAGATAGCGGTGTAGATATTTCCATGTTCATACAGATAGCGGTGCTTATATTTCCATGTTTATACAGGTAGCGATGTAGATATTTCCATGTTTATACAGATAGCGGTGTACATATTTCCATGTTTATACAGATAGCGGTGTAGATATTTCCAAGTTTATACAGATAGCGGTGTAGATATTTCCAAGTTTATACAGATAGCGGTGTAGTTATTTCCATCTTAATACAGTTGGCGGTGTAGATATTTATATGTTCTTACAGATAGCGGTGCAGATATTTCCATGTTCATACAGATGGCAGTGTAGATATTTCCATGTTAATAGAGATAGCGGTGTAGCTATTTCCATGTTCATACAGATAGCGGTGTAGATATTTCCATGTTCATACAGATAGTGGTGTAGATATTTCCATGTTCATACAGATAGCGGTGTAGCTATTTCCATGTTCATACAGATAGCGGTGTAGATATTTCCATGTTCATCCAGATGGCTGTGTAGATATATCCATGCTCATACAGATGACGGTGAATGTAATTCCATGTTCATACAGATAGCGGTTTAGATATTTCCATGTTCATTCAGATAGTGGTGTAGATATTTCCATGTTCATACCGATAGAGGGGCTGATATTTCCATGTTCATACAGATAGCGGTGCTGATATTTCCATGTTTATACAGGTAGCGTTGTAGATATTTCCATGTTTATACAGATAGCGGTGTAGATATCTCCATCTTAATACAGATGGCGATGTAGATATTTATATGTTCATAAAGATGGCCGTGCAGATATTTCCATGTTCATACAGATGGCGGTGTAGATATATCCATGTTCATACAGATAGTGGTGTAGTTATTTCCATGTGTAAATAGATAGCGGTGTAGATATTTCCATGTATATGCAGATAGCAGTGTAGATATTTCCTTTTTCATGCAGATAGCCGTTTAGATATTTCCATGTTCAAACAGATAGCGGTGTAGATATTTCCAAGTTCATACAGATAGCGGTGTAGATATTTCCATGTTAATACAGATAGCGTTGAACTTGTATGCATGTTTACACAGATAGCGGTGTAGATATTTCCATGTTCATACAGATAGCGGTGTAGATATTTCCATGTTCATCCAGATGGCTGTGTAGATATATCCATGTTCATACAGATAGCGGTGTAGATATTTCCATGTTCATACAGAGAGTGCTGTAGATATTTCCATGTTCATGCAGATAGCGGTGTAGCTATTTCCATGTTCATACAGATAGCGCTGTAGATATTTCCATGTTCGTACAGATAGCGGTGTAGATATTTCCATGTTCATACAGATAGCGGTGCTTATATTTCCATGTTCATACAGGTAACGGTGTAGATATTTCCCTGTTTATACAGATAGCAGTGTAGATATTTCCATGTTTATACAGATAGTGGTGTAGATATTTCCATGTTCATACAGATAGCGGTGCTTATATTTCCATGTTTATACAGGTAGCGTTGTAGATATTTCCATGTTTATACAGATAACGGTGTAGATATTTCCATCTTTATACAGATAGCGGTGTAGATATTTCCAAGTTTATACAGATAGCGGTGTAGTTATTTCCATCTTAATACAGTTGGCGGTGTAGATATTTATATGTTCAAACAGATGGCGGTGCAGATATTTCCATGTTCATACAGATGGCGGTGTAGATATTTCCATGTTTATAGAGATAGCGGTGTAGCTATTTCCATGTTCATACAGATAGCGGTGTAGATATTTCCATGTTCGTACAGATAGCGGTGTAGATATTTCCATGTTCATACAGATAGCGGTGCTTATATTTCCATGTTTATACAGGTAGCGATGTAGATATTTCCATGTTTATACAGATAGCGGTGTACATATTTCCATGTTTATACAGATAGCGGTGTAGATATTTCCAAGTTTATACAGATAGCGGTGTAGATATTTCCAAGTTTATACAGATAGCGGTGTAGTTATTTCCATCTTAATACAGTTGGCGGTGTAGATATTTATATGTTCTTACAGATAGCGGTGCAGATATTTCCATGTTCATACAGATGGCAGTGTAGATATTTCCATGTTAATAGAGATAGCGGTGTAGCTATTTCCATGTTCATACAGATAGCGGTGTAGATATTTCCATGTTCATACAGATAGTGGTGTAGATATTTCCATGTTCATACAGATAGCGGTGTAGCTATTTCCATGTTCATACAGATAGCGGTGTAGATATTTCCATGTTCATCCAGATGGCTGTGTAGATATATCCATGCTCATACAGATGACGGTGAATGTAATTCCATGTTCATACAGATAGCGGTTTAGATATTTCCATGTTCATTCAGATAGTGGTGTAGATATTTCCATGTTCATACCGATAGAGGGGCTGATATTTCCATGCTCATACTGATAGCGGTGCTGATATTTCCATGTTTATACAGATAGCGGTGTAGACATTTCCATGTTTATACAGATAGCGGTGTAGATATTTCCATGTTTATACAGATAGCGGTGAAGGTGTATGCATGTTTACACAGATAGCGGTGTAGCTATTTCCATGTTCATACAGATAGCGGTGCTGATATTTCCATGTATATACAGGTAGCGGTGTAGATATTTCCATGTTTATACAGATAGCGGTGTAGATATTTCCATCTTTATACAGATAGCGGTGTAGTTATTTCCTTGTTTATACAGATAGCGGTGTAGATATCCCCATCTTAATACAGATGGCAGTGTAGATATTTATATGTTCATACAGATGGCGGTGCAGATATTTCCATGTTCATACAGATGGCGGTGTAGATATTTCCATGTTTATAGAGATAGCGGAGTAGTTATTTCCATGAGTAAAGAGATAGCTTTGTAGATATTTCCATGTATATGCAGATAGCCGTGTAGGTATTTCCATTTTCATGCAGATAGCGGTGTAGATATTTCCATGTTCAAACAGATATCGGTGTAGATATTTCCATGTTCATACAGATAGCGGTGTAGATATTTCCATGTTCATACAGATAGCGGTGCTGATATTTCCATGTTTATACAGGTAGCGGTGTAGATATTTCCATGTTCATACAGATAGCGGTGTAGCTATTTCCATGTTCATGCAGATAGCGGTGTAGATATTTCCATGTTCGTACAGATAGCGGTGTAGATATTTCCATGTTCATACAGATAGCGGTGTAGATATTTCCATCTTTATACTGATAGCGGTGAAGATGTATGCATGTTTACACAGATAGCGGTGTAGATATTTCCATGTTCATACAGATAGCGGTGCTGATATTTCCATGTTTATACAGGTAGCGGTGTAGATATTTCCATGTTTATACAGATAGCGGTGTAGATATTTCCATGTTTATACAGATAGCGGTGTAGATATTTCCATGTTTATACAGTTAGCGGTGTAGATATCTCCATCTTAATACAGGTGGCGGTGTAGCTATTTATATGTTCATACAGATGGCGGTGCAGATATTTCCATGTTCATACAGATGGCGGTGTAGATATTTCCATGTTTATAGAGATAGCGGTGTAGTTATTTCCATGTGTAAAGAGACAGCTTTGTAGATATTTCCATGTATATGCAGATAGCTGTGTAGATATTTCCATTTTCATGCAGATAGCGGTGTAGATATTTCCATGTTCATAAAGATAGCGGTGTAGGTATTTCCATGTTCATACAGATAGCGGTGTAGATATTTCCATGTTTATACAGATAGCGGTGAAGATGTATGCATGTTTACACAGATAGCGGTGTAGATATTTCCATGTTCATCCAGATGGCTGTGTAGTTATATCCATGTTCTTACAGATAGCGGTGTAGATATCTCCATGTTCATACAGATAGTGGTGTAGATATTTCCATGTTCATACAGATAGCGGTGTAGCTATTTCCATGTCCATACAGATAGCGGTGTAGATATTTCCATGTTCATCCAGATGGCTGTGTAGATATATCTATGTTCATACAGATGGCGGTGAAGATATTTCCATGTTCATACAGATAGCAGTGTAGATATTTCCATGTTCATTCAGATAGTGGTGTAGATAATTCCATGTTCATACAGATAGCAGTGTAGTTATTTCCATGTGTAAAGAGATAGCTGTGTAGATATTTCCATGTATATTCAGATAGCTGTGTAGATATTTCCATTTTCATGCAGATAGCGGTGTAGATATTTCTAAGATCAAAAACATAGCGGTGTAGATATTTCCATGTTCATTCAGATAGCGGTGTAGAAATTTCCATGTTTATACAGATAGCGGTGAAGATGTATGCCTGTTTACACAGATAGCGGTGTAGATAATTCCATGTTCATACAGATAGCGGTGTAGATATTTCCATGTTCATACAGATAGTGGTGTAGATATTTCCATGTTCATACAGATACAGGGGCTGATATTTCCATGTTCATACAGATAGCGGTGCTGATATTTCCATGTTTATACAGGTAGCGTTGTAGATATTTCCATGTTTATACAGATAGCGGTGTAGATCTCTCCATCTTAATACAGATGGCGATGTAGATATTTATATGTTCATAAAGATTGCCGTGCAGTTATTTCCATGTTCATACAGATGGCGGTGTAGATATATCCATGTTCATACAGATAGCGGTGTAGTTATTTCCATGTGTAAATAGATAGCGGTGTAGATATTTCCATGTATATGCAGACAGCAGTGTAGATGTTTCCTTTTTCATGCAGATAGCGGTTTAGATATTTCCATGTTCAAACAGATAGCGGTGTAGTTATTTCCAAGTTCATACAGATAGCGGTGTAGATATTTCCATGTTTATACAGATAGCGGTGTAGATATTTCCATGTTTATACAGATAGCGGTGTAGATATCTCCATCTTAATACAGATGGCGGTGTAGATATTTATATGTTCATTCAGATGCCGGTGCAGATATTTCCATGTTCATACAGATGGCGGTGTAGATATTTCCATGTTTATAGAGATAGCGGTGTAGTTATTTCCTCGTGTAAAGAGATAGCTTTGTAGATATTTCCATGTATATGCAGATAGCTGTGTAGATATTTCCATTTTCATGCAGATAGCGGTGTATATATTTCTTGTTCAAACAGATATCGGTGTAGATATTTCCATGTTCATACAGATAGCGGTGTAGCTATTTCCATGTTCATACAGATAGCGGTGTAGATATTTCCATGTTCGTACAGATAGCGGTGTACATATTTCCATGTTCATACAGATAGCGGTGCTAATATTTCCATGTTTATACAGGTAGCGATGTAGATATTTCCATGTTTATGCAGATAGCGGTGTTGATATTTCCATGTTTATACAGATAGCGGTGTAGATATTTCCATGTTTATACAGATAGCGGTGTAGATATTTCCATGTTTATACAGATAGCGGTGTAGATATTTCCAAGTTTGTTCAGATAGCGGTGTAGATATTTCCATGTTAATAGAGAAAGCTCTGTAGATATTTCCATGTATATGCAGATAGCTGTGTAGATATTTCCATGTTCATACAGATAGCTGTGTAGATATTTCCATGTTCATCCAGATGGCGGTGTAGATATATCCATGTTCATACAGATGGCGGTGAAGATATTTCCAAGTTCATACAGTTGGCTGTGTAGATATTTCCATGTTCATACAAATGGCGGTGCAGACATTTCCATGTTCATAGAGATCGCGGTGTGGATATTTCCATGTTTATACAGATAGCGGTGTAGTTATTTCCGTGTTTTTAGAGATAGCAGTGTAGATATTTCCAATGATATGCAGATAGCTCTGTTGATATTTCCATGTTCATACAGATAGCGGTGTAGATATTTCCATGTTCATACAGGTAGCGGTGTAGAGATTTCCATGTTCATACAGATAGCGGTGTAGATATTTCAATGTTCATACTGATAGCGGTGTAGGTATTTCTATGTTCATACAGATTGCGGTGTAGATATTTCCATGTTTATACAGATAGCGGTGTAGATATTTCCACCTTTATAGCGATGTGGGTGAAGATATTTGTATGTTCATGCAGATGGCGGTGTAGACATTTCCATGTTTATAGAGATGGCGGTCTAGATATTTCCATGTTTATACAGATGGCAGTGTAGATATATCCATGTTTATTGAGATGGCGGTCTAGATATTTCCATGTTTATAGAGATAGCAGTGTAGGTATTTCGATGTATATTGAGATAGCGGTGTAGATATTTCCTAGTTCATACAGATAGCAGTGTAGATATTTCCATGTTTATACTGATAGCAGTTTAGATATTTTCTTGTTCATACAGATAACATTGTATATATTTCCATGTTTATACAGATGGCGGTGTAGATATTTCCATGTTTATAGAGATGGCGGAGTAGGTACTTCCTGGTTTAAAGAGATGGCGGTGTAGATATTTCCATGATTATACAGATTGCGGTGTAGATATTTACCTGCTTATACAGATAGCGGTGTAGATATTTCCATTTTTACACAGATAGCGGTGTAGATATTTACATGTTTATACAGATAGTGGTGTAGATATTTCCATGTTTACACAGATAGTGGTGTAGATATTTCCATGTTTATACAGATGGCGGTGTGGATATTTCCATGTTTATAGAGACAGCGGTCTACATATTTCCATGTTTATACAGAAAGCGTTGTAGATATTTCCATGTTTACACAGATAGTGGTGTAGATATTTCCATGTTTATACTGATGGCGGTGTAGATATTTCCATGTTTATAGAGATGGCAGTGTAGATATTTCCATGTTTATACAGAAAGCGTTGTAGATATTTCCATGTTTACACAGAAAGCGGTTTAGACCTTTCCATGTTTACACAGACAGCGTTGTAGTTATTTACATGTTTATAAAGAGGGCGGTGTACTTATTTCCATGTTTATACAGATAGCGATGAAGATATTTCCATGTTTACACAGATAGTGGTGTGGATATTTCCATGTTTATACAGATGGCGGTGTAGATATTTCCATCTTAATAAAGATGGCAGTGTAGATATTTCCATGTTCCTAGAGATGGCGGTGTAGATATTTCCATGTTCTACAGATGGCGGTGTAGATATTTCCATGTTTATACAGATAGCGGTGTAGATATTTCCATGTTCATACAGATAGCAGTGTAGATATTTCCATGTTCATACAGATAGCGGTGTAGATATTTCCATGTTCATACAGATTGCGGTGTAGATATTTCCATGTTCATTCAGATTGCGGTGTTGACATTTCCATGTTCATACAGATGGCGGTGTAGATATTTCCATGTTCATTCAGATTGCGGTGAAGATATTTCCATGTTCATTCAGATTGCGGTGTTGACATTTCCATGTTCATACAGATGGCGGTGTAGATATTTCCATGTTTATACAGATAGTGGTGTAGATATTTCCATGTTTATAGAGATGGCGGTCTAGATATTTCCTTGTTTATACAGATAGTGGTGTAGATATTTTCAAGTTTATAGAGATAGCGGTGTAGTTATTTCCATGTTTTAAGAGAGTGCTGTGTAGATATTTTCATGTTCATACAGATAGTGGTGTAGATATTTCAGTGTTCATTCAGATAGCGGTGTAGATATTTACATGTTCATACAGATGGCGGTGTAGATATTTCCATGTTCATACAGATGGCATAGTACATATTTCCATGTTTATACAGATGGCGGTGTAGATATTTCCATGTTCATACAGATGGCAGTGTAGCTATTCCCATGTTCATACAGATGGCGGTGTAGATATTTCCATCTTTATAGAGATAGCGGTGTAGATATTTCCATGTTTATACAGATAACGGTGTAGATGTTTCCATGTTTAAATGGATAGCGTTGTAGATATTTCCATGTATATACAGATAGTTGGGTAGATATTTCCTTGTTGATACAGATGGCAGTGTAGATATTTCCATGTTTATAGAGATGGCGGTGTAGTTATTTTCTATTTTATACCGATAGCGGTGTTGATATTTCCTTGTTTATACAGATAGCTGTGTAGATATTTCCATGGTTGTAGAGATAGCGGTGTAGATATTTCCATGTTCATACAGATAGCAGTGTAGATATTTCCATGTTCATACAGATGGCGGTGTAGATATCTCCATGTTCTTACAGATGGCGTTGTAGTTATTTCCATGTTCATGCAGATGGCGGTGAAGTTATTTGCATGTTCATACAGATGGCAGTGTATATATTAGCAAGTTCATGCAGATGGCGGTGTAGATATTTCCATGTTCATACTGTTGGCGATGTATGTATTTCCATGTTCATATAGATGGCGGTGTAGATATTTCCATGTTCATACAGATATCAGTGTAGATATTTCCACGTTTATAGAGATGGCTGTGTAGATATTTCCATGTTTATTCAGATAGTTGAGTAGATATTTCCATCCTTATACAGACAGCGGTGTAGATATTCCCATGTTCATAACGATGGCGGTGTAGATATTTCCTTCTTTATATAGATAGCGGTGTAGTTATTTCCATGTTCATACTTATGGCGCTTTAGATATTTCCATGTTTATAGAGATGGCGGTGTACATATTTCCATGTTTATAGAGGTAGCGTTGTAGATATTTCCTTGATTATAGAAATAGCAGTGTAGATATTTCCATGTTTACAGAGATAGCGGTGTACATATTTCCCTGTTTTACAGATAGGAGTGTAGATATTTCCATGTTTATACAGATAGCGTTGTAGATATTTCTATGTTTATAGAGATAGCGGTGTAGTTATTTCCATGTTTATACAGATAACGGTGTAGATACTTCCTTGTTTATAGAGATAGCGGTGTTGATACTTCCATGTTTATACAGATGTCACTGTCGATATTGTCATGTTCATAGAGATAGCGGTGTAGATATTTCCATGTTTATACAGATGGCGGTGTAGATATTTCCATGTTCATGCAGATGGCGGTGTAGATATTTCCATGTTCATACAGATAGCGGTGTAGATATTTCCATGTTCCTGCAGATGGCGGTGTAGATATTTCCATGTTCATACAGATGGCGGTGTAGATATTTCCAGGTTCATACAGATGGCGGTATACATATTTCCTTGTTCATACAGATGGCGGTGAAAATATTTCCATGTTTATAGAGATGGCTTTGTAGATATTTCCATGTTCATACAGATGGCGGTGTAGGTATTTCCATGTTCATACAGATGGCGGTTTAGATATCACCTTGTTTATAGAGATAGCAGTGTAGTTATTTCCATGTTTACAGTGATGGCAGTGTAGATATTAACATGTTCATAGAGATGGCGGTGTAGTTATTTCCATGTTTATAGATATGGTGGTGTAGATATTTTCATGTCCATATACATGGCCGTGTCGGTATTTCCATGTTTATAGAGATGGCGGTGTAGATACTTCCTTGTTTATACAAATGGCGCTGCAGATATTTTCATGTACATACAGATTGCGGTGTAGATATTTCAATGCTTATAGAGATGGCGGTGTAGATATTTCCTTATTTATACAGATAACTTTGCTGTTATTTCCATGTTTATAGAGATGGCGATGTAGATATTTCCATGTTCATACAGAGGGTGGTTTAGATAATTCCATGTTTACAGAGATAATGGTGTAGATGTTTCCATATTTATACACATAGCGGTGTTGATATTTCCAAGTTTATAGAGATAGCGGTGTAGATATTTCCATCTTTATAGAGATAGTGCTGTAGATATTTCCATGTTTATACAGATAGTGGTATAGATATTTCCATGTTTATACAGATGGAGGTGTAGATATTTCCATGTTTATACAGGTAGCGGTGAAGATATTTCCAAGTTTATACAGATAGCGGTGTAGATATTTCCATGTTTATTCAGATAGCGGTGTAGATATTTCCATTTTTATACTGATGCCAGTGTAGATATTTCAATGTTCATACAGGTGGCGCTGTAGATATTTCCATGTTTATATAGATAGCAGTGTAGATATTTCCATGTATATACAGATGGCGGTGTTGAAATTTCATGTTCATTCCGATGGCGGTGTAGATATTTCCAAGTTCATACAGATGGCGGTGTAGATATTTCCACGTTCATACTGATGGCGGTGTAGATATTTCAATGTTTATAGAGATGGTGGTGTAGATATTTCCATGTTCATACAGGTGGCGGTGTAGATATTTCCATGTTTATAGAGATGTCGGTGTACGTATTTCCATGTTTATACAGATAGCAGTGTAGCTATTTCCTTGTTTATACAGATAGCGGTGAAGATGTATGCATGTTTACACAGATAGCGGTGTAGATATTTCAGTGTTAATACAGATAGTGGTGTAGATATTTAAATGTTCATACAGATATCGGGGTAGATATTTCCATCTTCATACAGATAGTGGTATAGATATTTCCATGTTCATACAGATGGCATAGTACATATTTCCATGTTTATGCAGATGGCGGTGTATATATTTCCATGTTCACAGATGACAGTGTAGCTATTCCCATGTTCATACAGATGGCGGTGCAGATATTTCCATCTTTATAGAGACAGCGGTGTAGATATTTCCATGTTTATACAGATAACGGTGTAGATGTTTCCATGTTTAAACGGATAGCGGTGTAGATATTTCCATGTATATACAGATAGCGGAGTAGATATTTCCTTGTTTATACAGATAGCTGTGTAGATATTTCCATGGTTGTAGAGATAGCGGTGTAGATATTTCCATGTTCATACAGATAGCAGTGTAGATATTTCCATGTTCATACAGATGGCGGTGTAGATATCTCCATGTTCTTACAGATGGCATTGTAGGTATTTCCATGTTCATACAGATGGCGGTGAAGTTATTTGCATGTTCATACAGATGGCGGTGTATATATTTGCAAGTTCATGCAGATGGCGGTGTAGATATTTCCATGTTCATACTGTTGGCGATGTATGTATTTCCATGTTCATATAGATGGCTGTGTAGATATTTCCATGTTCATACAGATATGTGTAGATATTTCCATGTTTATAGAGATGGCTGTGTAGATATTTCCATGTTTATTCAGATAGTGAAGTAGATATTTCCATCCTTATACAGACAGCGGTGTAGATATGCCCATGTTCATAACGATGGCGTTGTAGATATTTCCTTCTTTATATAGATAGCGGTGTAGTTATTTCCATGTTCATACTGATGGCTCTTTAGATATTCCATGTTTATAGAGATGGCGGTGTACATATTTCCATGTTTATAGAGGTAGCGTTGTAGATATTTCCTTGATTATAGAAATAGCAGTGTAGATATTTCCATGTTTACAGAGATAGCGGTGTACATATTTCCCTGTTTTACAGATAGGAGTGTAGATATTTCCATGTTTATACAGATAGCGTTGTAGATATTTCTATGTTTATAGAGATAGCGGTGTAGTTATTTCCATGTTTATACAGATAACGGTGTAGATACTTCCTTGTTTATAGAGATAGCGGTGTAGATACTTCCATGTTTATACAGATGTCACTGTCGATATTGTCATGTTCATAAAGATAGCGGTGTAGATATTTCCATGTTTATACAGATGGTGGTGTAGATATTTCCATGTTCCTGCAGATGGCGGTGTAGATATTTCCATGTTCATACAGATGGCGGTGTAGATATTTCCAGGTTCATACAGATGGCGGTATACATATTTCCTTGTTCATACAGATGGCGGTGAAAATATTTCCATGTTTATAGAGATGGCTTTGTAGATATTTCCATGTTCATACAGATGGCGTTGTAGGTATTTCCATGTTCATACAGATAGCGGTGTAGATATTTCCATGTTCGTACAGTTAGCGGTGTAGATATTTCCATGTTCACACAGATGGCGGTGTAGATATTTACATGTTCATGCAGATGGCGGTGTAGATATTTCCATGTTCATACAGATAGCGGTGTAGATATTTCCATGTTCCTGCAGATGGCGGTGTAGATATTTCCATGTTCATACAGATGGCGGTGTAGATATTTCCAGGTTCATACAGATGGCGGTATACATATTTCCTTGTTCATACAGATGGCGGTGAAAATATTTCCATGTTTATAGAGATGGCTTTGTAGATATTTCCAT
Organism: Gorilla gorilla gorilla; assembly: GCF_029281585.2. NCBI lineage: Eukaryota > Metazoa > Chordata > Mammalia > Primates > Hominidae > Gorilla > Gorilla gorilla. The sequence goes on along the minus strand of NC_073233.2, from coordinate 1,651,580 downwards.
GTTCATACAGATGGCGTTGTAGGTATTTCCATGTTCATACAGATGGCGGTTTAGATATCACCATGTTTATAGAGATAGCAGTGTAGTTATTTCCATGTTTACAGTGATGGCAGTGTAGATATTTCCATATTCATAGAGATGGCGGTGTAGTTATTTCCATGTTTATAGATATGGTGGTGTAGATATTTTCATGTCCATATACATGGCCATGTCGGTATTTCCATGTTTATAGAGATGGCGGTGTAGATACCTCCATGTTTATACAAATGGCGCTGCAGATATTTTCATGTACATACAGATTGCGGTGTAGATATTTCAATGCTTATAGAGATGGCGGTGTAGATATTTCCTTATTTATACAGATAACTTTGCTGTTATTTCCATGTTTATAAAGATGGCGATGTAGATATTTCCATGTTCATACAGAGGGCGGTTTAGATAATTCCATGTTTACAGAGATAACGGTGTAGATGTTTCCATATTTATACACATAGCGGAGTAGATATTTCCAAGTTTATAGAGATAGCGGTGTAGATATTTCCATCTTTATAGAGATAGTGCTGTAGATATTTCCATGTTTATACAGATAGTGGTATAGATATTTCCATGTTTATACAGATGGAGGTGTAGATATTTCCATGTTTATACAGGTAGCGGTGAAGATATTTCCAAGTTTATACAGATAGCGGTGTAGATATTTCCATGTTTATTCAGATAGCGGTGTAGATATTTCCATTTTTATACTGATGCCATTGTAGATATTTCAATGTTCATACAGGTGGCGCTGTAGATATTTCCATGTTTATATAGATAGCAGTGTAGATATTTCCATGAATATACAGATGGCGGTGTTGAAATTTCATGTTCATTCCGATGGCGGTGTAGATATTTCCAAGTTCATACAGATGGCGGTGTAGATATTTCCACGTTCATACTGATGGCGGTGTAGATATTTCAATGTTTATAGAGATGGTGGTGTAGATATTTCCATGTTCATACAGGTGGCGGTGTAGTTATTTCCATGTTTATAGAGATGTCGGTGTACGTATTTCCATGTTTATACAGATAGCGGTGTAGCTATTTCCTTGTTTATACAGATAGCGGTGAAGATGTATGCATGTTTACACAGATAGCGGTGTAGATATTTCAGTGTTCATACAGATAGAGGTGTAGATATTTAAATGTTCATACAGATATCGGGGTAGATATTTCCATCTTCATACAGATAGTGGTATAGATATTTCCATGTTCATACAGATGGCATAGTACATATTTCCATGTTTATGCAGATGGCGGTGTATATATTGCCATGTTCATGCAGATGACAGTGTAGCTATTCCCATGTTCATACAGATGGCGGTGAAGATATTTCCATCTTTATAGAGATAGCGGTGTAGATATTTCCATGTTTATACAGATAACGGTGTAGATGTTTCCATGTTTAAACGGATAGCGGTGTAGATATTTCCATGTATATACAGATAGCGGAGTAGATATTTCCTTGTTTATACAGATAGCTGTGTAGATATTTCCATGGTTGTAGAGATAGCGGTGTAGATATTTCCATGTTCATACAGATAGCAGTGTAGATATTTCCATGTTCATACAGATGGCGGTGTACATATCTCCATGTTCTTACAGATGGCGTTGTAGGTATTTCCATGTTCATACAGATGGCGGTGAAGTTATTTGCATGTTCATACAGATGGCGGTGTATATATTTGCAAGTTCATGCAGATGGCGGTGTAGATATTTCCATGTTCATACTGTTGGCGATGTATGTATTTCCATGTTCATATAGATGGCGGTGTAGATATTTCCATGTTCATACAGATATAAGTGTAGATATTTCCATGTTTATAGAGATGGCTGTGTAGATATTTCCTTGTTTATTCAGATAGTGGAGTAGATATTTCCATCCTTATACAGATAGCGGTGTAGATATTCCCATGTTTATAAAGATGGCGGTGTAGATATTTCCTTCTTTCTATAGATAGCGGTGTAGTTATTTCCATGTTCATACGGATGGCGGTTTAGATATTTCCATGTTTATAGAGATGGCGGTGTACATATTTCCATGTTTATAGAGGTATCGTTGTAGATATTTCCTTGTTTATACAGACAGCGGTGTAGATATTTCCGTGTTTATACGTATAGCAGTGTAGATATTTCCATGTTTACAGAGATAGCGGTGTACATATTTCCCTGTTTTACAGATAGGAGTGTAGATATTTCCATGTTTATACAGATAGCGTTGTAGATATTTCCATGTTTATAGAGATAGCGGTGTAGTTATCTCCATGCTTACACAGATAACGGTGTAGATACTTCCTTGTTTATAGAGATAGCCGTGTAGATACTTCCATGTTTATACAGATGTCGCTGTCGATATTGTCATGTTCATAAAGATAGCGGTGTAGATATTTCCATGTTTATACAGATGGCGGTGTAGATATTTCCAAGTTCATACAGATAGCGGTGTAGATATTTCCATGTTCATACAGATAGCGGTGTAGATATCTCCATGTTCATAAAGATGGCGGTGTAGATATTTCCATGTTCATGCAGATGGCGGTGTAGAGATTTCCATGTTCATACAGATAGCGGTGTAGATATTTCCATTTTCCTGCAGATGGTGTAGATATTTCCATGTTCATACAGATGGCGGTGTAGATATTTCCAGGTTCATACAGATGGCGGTATAGATATTTCCTTGTTCATACAGATGGCGGTGAAGATATTTCCATGTTTATAGAGATGGCTTTGTAGATATTTCCATCTTCATACAGATGGCGGTGTAGGTATTTCCATGTTCCTACAGATGGCGGTTTAGATGTCACCAGGTTTATAGAGATAGTAGTGTAGTTATTTCCATGTTTACAGTGATGGCAGTGTAGATATTTCCATGTTCATAGAGATGGCGGTGTAGTTATTTCCAAGTTCATAGATATGGTGTTGTAGATATTTTCATGTCCATATAGATGGCCATGTCGGTATTTCCATGTTTATAGAGATGGCAGTGTAGATACTTCCATGTTTATACAAATGACGCTGTAGATATTTTCATGTACATACAGATTGCGGTGTAGATATTTCAATGCTTATAGAGATGGCGGTGTAGATATTTCCTTGTTTATACAGATACCTTTGCAGTTATTTCCATGTTTATAGAGATGGCGATGTAGATATTTCCATGTTCGTACAGAGGGAGGTTTAGATAATTCCATGTTTACAGAGATAGCGGTGTAGATGTTTCCATATTTATGCACATAGCGGTGTAGATACTTCCAAGTTTATAGAGATAGCGGTGTAGATATTTCCATCTATATACAGGTAGTGCTGTAGATATTTCCATGTTTATACAGATTGTGGTATAGATATTTCCATGTTTATACAGATGGCGGTGTAGATATTTCCATGTTTATACAGGTAGCGGTGAAGATATTTCCAAGTTTATACAGATAGCGGTGTAGATATTTCCATGTTTATTCAGATAGCGCTGTAAATATTTCCATTTTTATACTGATGCCAGTGTAGATATTTCAATGTTCATACAGACGGCGCTGTAGATATTTCCATGTTTATATAGATAGCAGTGTAGATATTTCCATGTATATACAGATGGCGGTGTAGACATTTCATGTTCATTCCGATGGCGGTGTAGATATTTCCAAGTTGATACAGATGGTGGTGTAGATATTTCCATGTTCATACAGATGGCGGTGTAGATATTTCCACGTTCATACTGATGGCGGTGTAGATATTTCCATCTTCATACAGATGGTAGTGAAGATATTTCGAGGTTCATACAGATGGCGGTGTAGATATTTGCATGCTCATACAGATGGCGCTGTAGACATTTCCATGTTCATACAGATGGCGGTAAAGATATTTCCATGTTTATAGAGATGGTGGTGTAGATATTTCCATGTTCATACAGGTGGCGGTGTAGATATTTCCATGTTTATAGAGATGTCGGTGTAGGTATTTCCATGTTTATACAGATGGCAGTGTGGCTATATTCTTGTATATACAGATAGCGGTGTAGGTGTTTCCATGTTTTCACAGATAGCATTGTAGATATTTGCATGTTTATAGAGATAGCAGTGTGGATATTTCCAATGATATACAGATAGCTCTGTAGATATTTCCATGTTTATACAGATAGCGGTGTAGATATTTCCATGTTCATACAGATAGCGTTGTAGATATTTCCATGTTTACACCGATAGCGGTGCAGATATTTCCACGATTATACAGATGGCGGTGTGGATATTTCCATGTTTATAGAGACAGTGGTCTACATATTTCCATGTTTATAGAGATAGCGGTTTAGTTATTTCCATGTTTATACAGATGGCGGTGTAGATATTTCCATGTTCATACAGATGGCGGTGTAGATATTTCCATGTTCATACAGACGGCATTGTAGATATTTCCATGTTCATACAGATGGCGGTGTAGATATTTCCATGCTCATAAAGATGGCGGTGTAGATATTTCCATGTTTATAGAGATGGAGGTTTCGATATTTCTATGTTTAAACAGATGGCGGTGTAGATATTTCTATGTTTATACAGATAGCATTGTAGATATTTCCATGTTTATAAAGATGGCGTTGTAGTTATTTCCATGTTTATATAGATGGCGGTGTAGATATTTCCAGGTTCATACAGGTGGCGGTGAACATATTTCTATGTTCATACAGATCGCAGTGTAGATGTTTCCGTGTTCATACAGATTGCGGTGTAGGGAATTTCAACTTTATAGAGATGGCATTGTAGATATTTCTATGTTCATAGAGATGGTGGTGTAGATATTTCCATGTTTATACTGATGGCGGTGTAGATATTTCCATGTTTATAGAGATGGCAGTGTAGATATTTCCATGTTTATACAGAAAGCGGTGTAGATATTTCCATGTTTACACAGATAGTGGTGTGGATATTTCCATGTTTACAGAGATAGCGGTGTAGATATTTCCATCTTAATAAAGATGGCAGTGTAGATATTTCCAGGTTCCTAGAGATGGAGGTGTAGATATTTCCATGTTCATACAGATAGCGGTGTAGATATTTCCATGTTTATACAGATAGCGGTGTAGATATTTCCATGTTTATACAGATAGCGGTGTAGATATTTCTAAGTTTGTTCAGATAGCGGTGTAGATACTTCCATGTTAATAGAGAAATCTCTGTAGATATTTCCATGTATATGCAGATAGCTGTGTAGATATTTCCATGTTCATACAGATAGCGGTGTAGATATTTCCATGTGCATCCAGATGGCGTTGTAGATATATCCATGTTCATACAGATGGCAGTGAAGATATTTCCATGTTCATACAGTTGGCGGTGTAGATATTTCCATGTTCATACAAATGGCGGTGCAGACATTTCCATGTTCATAGAGATCGCGGTGTGGATATTTCCATGTTTATACAGATAGCGGTGTAGTTATTTCCATGTTTATAGACAGAGCAGTGTAGATATTTCCAATGATATGCAGATAGCTCTGTAGATATTTCCATGTTCATACAGATAGCGGTGTAGATATTTCCATGTTCATACAGGAAGCGGTGTAGATATTTCCATGTTCATACAGATAGCAGTGTAGATATTTCAATGTTCATACTGATAGCGGTGTAGATATTTCTATGTTCATCCAGATTGCGGTGTAGATATTTCCATGTTTATACAGATAGCGGTGTAGATATTTCCACCTTTATAGCGATGTCGGTGAAGATATTTGTATGTTCATGCAGATGGCGGTGTAGACATTTCCATGTTTATAGAGATGGCGGTCTAGATATTTCCATGTTTATACAGATGGCGGTGTAGATATATCCATGTTTATTGAGATGGCGGTCTAGATATTTCCATGTTTATAGAGATAGCAGTGTAGGTATTCCGATGTATATTGAGATAGCGGTGTAGATATTTCCTAATTCATAGAGATAGCAGTGCAGATATTTCCATGTTTATACTGATAGCTGTTTAGATAATTTCTTGTTCATACAGATAGCATTGTATATATTTCCATGTTTATACAGATGGCGGTGTAGATATTTCCATGTTTATAGAGATGGCGGGGTAGGTATTTCCTGGTTTAAAGAGATGGCGGTGTAGATATTTCCATGATTATACAGATGGCGGTGTAGATATTTACATGTTTATACAGATAGCGGTGTAGATATTTCCATTTTTAAACAGATAGCGGTGTAGATATTTACATGTTTATACAGATAGCGGTGTAGATATTTCCATGTTTACACAGATAGTGGTGTAGATATTTCCATGTTTATACAGATGGCGGTGTGGATATTTCCATGTTTATAGAGACAGCGGTCTACATATTTCCATGTGTGTAGAAATAGCGGTTTAGTTATTTCCATGTTTATACAGATGGTGGTGTAGATATTTCCATGTTCATACAGATGGCGGTGTAGATATTTCCATGTTCATACAGACGGCATTGTAGATATTTCCATGTTCATACAGATGGCGGTGTAGATATTTCCATGTTCATACAGGTGGCGGTGTAGTTATTTCCATGTTTATAGAGATGGTGGTGTCGATATTTCCATGTTTAAACAGATGGCGGTGTAGATATTTCTATGTTTATACAGATAGCATTGTAGATATTTCCTTGTTTATAGAGATGGCAGTGTAGTTATTTCCATGTTTATATAGATGGCGGTGTAGATATTTCCAGGTTCATACAGGTGGTGGTGAACATATTTCTATGTTCATACAGATCACAGTGTAGATATTTCCGTGTTCATACAGATTGCGGTGTAGGTAATTCCAACTTTATAGAGATGGCGGTGTAGATATTTCTATGTTCATAGAGATGGTGGTGTAGATATTTCCATGTTTATACTGATGGCGGTGTAGATATTTCCATGTTTATAGAGATGGCAGTGTAGATATTTCCATGTTTATACAGAAAGTGGTGTGGATATTTCCATGTTTACACAGGAAGCGGTGTAGACCTTTCCATGTTTACAAAGACAGCGTTGTAGTTATTTACATGTTTCTAAAGAGGGTGGTGTACTTATTTCCATGTTTATACAGATAGCGATGAAGATATTTCCATGTTTACACAGATAGTGGTGTGGATATTTCCATGTTTATACAGATAGCGGTGTAGATATTTCCATCTTAATAAAGATGGCAGTGTAGATATTTCCATGTTCCTAGAGATGGCGGTGTAGATATTTCCATGTTCATACAGAGGGCGGTGTAGATATTTCCATGTTTATACAGATAGCGGTGTAGATATTTCCATGTTTATACAGATAGCGGTGTAGATATTTCCAAGTTTGTTCAGATAGCGGTGTAGATATTTCCATGTTAATAGAGAAAGCTCTGTAGATATTTCCATGTATATGCAGATAGCTGTGTAGATATTTCCATGTTCATACAGATAGCGGTGTAGATATTTCCATGTTCATCCAGATGGCGGTGTAGGTATATCCATGTTCATACAGATGGCGGTGAAGATATTTCCATGTTCATACAGTTGGCGGTGTAGATATTTCCATGTTCCTAGAGATGGCGGTGTAGATATTTCCATGTTCATACAGAGGGCGGTGTAGATATTTCCATGTTTATACAGATAGCGGTGTAGATATTTCCATGTTTATACAGATAGCGGTGTAGATATTTCCAAGTTTGTTCAGATAGCGGTGTAGATATTTCCATGTTAATAGAGAAAGCTCTGTAGATATTTCCATGTATATGCAGATAGCTGTGTAGATATTTCCATTTTCATGCAGATAGCGGTGTATATATTTCTTGTTCAAACAGATATCGGTGTAGATATTTCCATGTTCATACAGATAGCGGTGTAGCTATTTCCATGTTCATACAGATAGCGGTGTAGATATTTCCATGTTCGTACAGATAGCGGTGTACATATTTCCATGTTCATACAGATAGCGGTGCTAATATTTCCATGTTTATACAGGTAGCGATGTAGATATTTCCATGTTTATGCAGATAGCGGTGTTGATATTTCCATGTTTATACAGATAGCGGTGTAGATATTTCCATGTTTATACAGATAGCGGTGTAGATATTTCCATGTTTATACAGATAGCGGTGTAGATATTTCCAAGTTTGTTCAGATAGCGGTGTAGATATTTCCATGTTAATAGAGAAAGCTCTGTAGATATTTCCATGTATATGCAGATAGCTGTGTAGATATTTCCATGTTCATACAGATAGCTGTGTAGATATTTCCATGTTCATCCAGATGGCGGTGTAGATATATCCATGTTCATACAGATGGCGGTGAAGATATTTCCAAGTTCATACAGTTGGCTGTGTAGATATTTCCATGTTCATACAAATGGCGGTGCAGACATTTCCATGTTCATAGAGATCGCGGTGTGGATATTTCCATGTTTATACAGATAGCGGTGTAGTTATTTCCGTGTTTTTAGAGATAGCAGTGTAGATATTTCCAATGATATGCAGATAGCTCTGTTGATATTTCCATGTTCATACAGATAGCGGTGTAGATATTTCCATGTTCATACAGGTAGCGGTGTAGAGATTTCCATGTTCATACAGATAGCGGTGTAGATATTTCAATGTTCATACTGATAGCGGTGTAGGTATTTCTATGTTCATACAGATTGCGGTGTAGATATTTCCATGTTTATACAGATAGCGGTGTAGATATTTCCACCTTTATAGCGATGTGGGTGAAGATATTTGTATGTTCATGCAGATGGCGGTGTAGACATTTCCATGTTTATAGAGATGGCGGTCTAGATATTTCCATGTTTATACAGATGGCAGTGTAGATATATCCATGTTTATTGAGATGGCGGTCTAGATATTTCCATGTTTATAGAGATAGCAGTGTAGGTATTTCGATGTATATTGAGATAGCGGTGTAGATATTTCCTAGTTCATACAGATAGCAGTGTAGATATTTCCATGTTTATACTGATAGCAGTTTAGATATTTTCTTGTTCATACAGATAACATTGTATATATTTCCATGTTTATACAGATGGCGGTGTAGATATTTCCATGTTTATAGAGATGGCGGAGTAGGTACTTCCTGGTTTAAAGAGATGGCGGTGTAGATATTTCCATGATTATACAGATTGCGGTGTAGATATTTACCTGCTTATACAGATAGCGGTGTAGATATTTCCATTTTTACACAGATAGCGGTGTAGATATTTACATGTTTATACAGATAGTGGTGTAGATATTTCCATGTTTACACAGATAGTGGTGTAGATATTTCCATGTTTATACAGATGGCGGTGTGGATATTTCCATGTTTATAGAGACAGCGGTCTACATATTTCCATGTTTATACAGAAAGCGTTGTAGATATTTCCATGTTTACACAGATAGTGGTGTAGATATTTCCATGTTTATACTGATGGCGGTGTAGATATTTCCATGTTTATAGAGATGGCAGTGTAGATATTTCCATGTTTATACAGAAAGCGTTGTAGATATTTCCATGTTTACACAGAAAGCGGTTTAGACCTTTCCATGTTTACACAGACAGCGTTGTAGTTATTTACATGTTTATAAAGAGGGCGGTGTACTTATTTCCATGTTTATACAGATAGCGATGAAGATATTTCCATGTTTACACAGATAGTGGTGTGGATATTTCCATGTTTATACAGATGGCGGTGTAGATATTTCCATCTTAATAAAGATGGCAGTGTAGATATTTCCATGTTCCTAGAGATGGCGGTGTAGATATTTCCATGTTCTACAGATGGCGGTGTAGATATTTCCATGTTTATACAGATAGCGGTGTAGATATTTCCATGTTCATACAGATAGCAGTGTAGATATTTCCATGTTCATACAGATAGCGGTGTAGATATTTCCATGTTCATACAGATTGCGGTGTAGATATTTCCATGTTCATTCAGATTGCGGTGTTGACATTTCCATGTTCATACAGATGGCGGTGTAGATATTTCCATGTTCATTCAGATTGCGGTGAAGATATTTCCATGTTCATTCAGATTGCGGTGTTGACATTTCCATGTTCATACAGATGGCGGTGTAGATATTTCCATGTTTATACAGATAGTGGTGTAGATATTTCCATGTTTATAGAGATGGCGGTCTAGATATTTCCTTGTTTATACAGATAGTGGTGTAGATATTTTCAAGTTTATAGAGATAGCGGTGTAGTTATTTCCATGTTTTAAGAGAGTGCTGTGTAGATATTTTCATGTTCATACAGATAGTGGTGTAGATATTTCAGTGTTCATTCAGATAGCGGTGTAGATATTTACATGTTCATACAGATGGCGGTGTAGATATTTCCATGTTCATACAGATGGCATAGTACATATTTCCATGTTTATACAGATGGCGGTGTAGATATTTCCATGTTCATACAGATGGCAGTGTAGCTATTCCCATGTTCATACAGATGGCGGTGTAGATATTTCCATCTTTATAGAGATAGCGGTGTAGATATTTCCATGTTTATACAGATAACGGTGTAGATGTTTCCATGTTTAAATGGATAGCGTTGTAGATATTTCCATGTATATACAGATAGTTGGGTAGATATTTCCTTGTTGATACAGATGGCAGTGTAGATATTTCCATGTTTATAGAGATGGCGGTGTAGTTATTTTCTATTTTATACCGATAGCGGTGTTGATATTTCCTTGTTTATACAGATAGCTGTGTAGATATTTCCATGGTTGTAGAGATAGCGGTGTAGATATTTCCATGTTCATACAGATAGCAGTGTAGATATTTCCATGTTCATACAGATGGCGGTGTAGATATCTCCATGTTCTTACAGATGGCGTTGTAGTTATTTCCATGTTCATGCAGATGGCGGTGAAGTTATTTGCATGTTCATACAGATGGCAGTGTATATATTAGCAAGTTCATGCAGATGGCGGTGTAGATATTTCCATGTTCATACTGTTGGCGATGTATGTATTTCCATGTTCATATAGATGGCGGTGTAGATATTTCCATGTTCATACAGATATCAGTGTAGATATTTCCACGTTTATAGAGATGGCTGTGTAGATATTTCCATGTTTATTCAGATAGTTGAGTAGATATTTCCATCCTTATACAGACAGCGGTGTAGATATTCCCATGTTCATAACGATGGCGGTGTAGATATTTCCTTCTTTATATAGATAGCGGTGTAGTTATTTCCATGTTCATACTTATGGCGCTTTAGATATTTCCATGTTTATAGAGATGGCGGTGTACATATTTCCATGTTTATAGAGGTAGCGTTGTAGATATTTCCTTGATTATAGAAATAGCAGTGTAGATATTTCCATGTTTACAGAGATAGCGGTGTACATATTTCCCTGTTTTACAGATAGGAGTGTAGATATTTCCATGTTTATACAGATAGCGTTGTAGATATTTCTATGTTTATAGAGATAGCGGTGTAGTTATTTCCATGTTTATACAGATAACGGTGTAGATACTTCCTTGTTTATAGAGATAGCGGTGTTGATACTTCCATGTTTATACAGATGTCACTGTCGATATTGTCATGTTCATAGAGATAGCGGTGTAGATATTTCCATGTTTATACAGATGGCGGTGTAGATATTTCCATGTTCATGCAGATGGCGGTGTAGATATTTCCATGTTCATACAGATAGCGGTGTAGATATTTCCATGTTCCTGCAGATGGCGGTGTAGATATTTCCATGTTCATACAGATGGCGGTGTAGATATTTCCAGGTTCATACAGATGGCGGTATACATATTTCCTTGTTCATACAGATGGCGGTGAAAATATTTCCATGTTTATAGAGATGGCTTTGTAGATATTTCCATGTTCATACAGATGGCGGTGTAGGTATTTCCATGTTCATACAGATGGCGGTTTAGATATCACCTTGTTTATAGAGATAGCAGTGTAGTTATTTCCATGTTTACAGTGATGGCAGTGTAGATATTAACATGTTCATAGAGATGGCGGTGTAGTTATTTCCATGTTTATAGATATGGTGGTGTAGATATTTTCATGTCCATATACATGGCCGTGTCGGTATTTCCATGTTTATAGAGATGGCGGTGTAGATACTTCCTTGTTTATACAAATGGCGCTGCAGATATTTTCATGTACATACAGATTGCGGTGTAGATATTTCAATGCTTATAGAGATGGCGGTGTAGATATTTCCTTATTTATACAGATAACTTTGCTGTTATTTCCATGTTTATAGAGATGGCGATGTAGATATTTCCATGTTCATACAGAGGGTGGTTTAGATAATTCCATGTTTACAGAGATAATGGTGTAGATGTTTCCATATTTATACACATAGCGGTGTTGATATTTCCAAGTTTATAGAGATAGCGGTGTAGATATTTCCATCTTTATAGAGATAGTGCTGTAGATATTTCCATGTTTATACAGATAGTGGTATAGATATTTCCATGTTTATACAGATGGAGGTGTAGATATTTCCATGTTTATACAGGTAGCGGTGAAGATATTTCCAAGTTTATACAGATAGCGGTGTAGATATTTCCATGTTTATTCAGATAGCGGTGTAGATATTTCCATTTTTATACTGATGCCAGTGTAGATATTTCAATGTTCATACAGGTGGCGCTGTAGATATTTCCATGTTTATATAGATAGCAGTGTAGATATTTCCATGTATATACAGATGGCGGTGTTGAAATTTCATGTTCATTCCGATGGCGGTGTAGATATTTCCAAGTTCATACAGATGGCGGTGTAGATATTTCCACGTTCATACTGATGGCGGTGTAGATATTTCAATGTTTATAGAGATGGTGGTGTAGATATTTCCATGTTCATACAGGTGGCGGTGTAGATATTTCCATGTTTATAGAGATGTCGGTGTACGTATTTCCATGTTTATACAGATAGCAGTGTAGCTATTTCCTTGTTTATACAGATAGCGGTGAAGATGTATGCATGTTTACACAGATAGCGGTGTAGATATTTCAGTGTTAATACAGATAGTGGTGTAGATATTTAAATGTTCATACAGATATCGGGGTAGATATTTCCATCTTCATACAGATAGTGGTATAGATATTTCCATGTTCATACAGATGGCATAGTACATATTTCCATGTTTATGCAGATGGCGGTGTATATATTTCCATGTTCACAGATGACAGTGTAGCTATTCCCATGTTCATACAGATGGCGGTGCAGATATTTCCATCTTTATAGAGACAGCGGTGTAGATATTTCCATGTTTATACAGATAACGGTGTAGATGTTTCCATGTTTAAACGGATAGCGGTGTAGATATTTCCATGTATATACAGATAGCGGAGTAGATATTTCCTTGTTTATACAGATAGCTGTGTAGATATTTCCATGGTTGTAGAGATAGCGGTGTAGATATTTCCATGTTCATACAGATAGCAGTGTAGATATTTCCATGTTCATACAGATGGCGGTGTAGATATCTCCATGTTCTTACAGATGGCATTGTAGGTATTTCCATGTTCATACAGATGGCGGTGAAGTTATTTGCATGTTCATACAGATGGCGGTGTATATATTTGCAAGTTCATGCAGATGGCGGTGTAGATATTTCCATGTTCATACTGTTGGCGATGTATGTATTTCCATGTTCATATAGATGGCTGTGTAGATATTTCCATGTTCATACAGATATGTGTAGATATTTCCATGTTTATAGAGATGGCTGTGTAGATATTTCCATGTTTATTCAGATAGTGAAGTAGATATTTCCATCCTTATACAGACAGCGGTGTAGATATGCCCATGTTCATAACGATGGCGTTGTAGATATTTCCTTCTTTATATAGATAGCGGTGTAGTTATTTCCATGTTCATACTGATGGCTCTTTAGATATTCCATGTTTATAGAGATGGCGGTGTACATATTTCCATGTTTATAGAGGTAGCGTTGTAGATATTTCCTTGATTATAGAAATAGCAGTGTAGATATTTCCATGTTTACAGAGATAGCGGTGTACATATTTCCCTGTTTTACAGATAGGAGTGTAGATATTTCCATGTTTATACAGATAGCGTTGTAGATATTTCTATGTTTATAGAGATAGCGGTGTAGTTATTTCCATGTTTATACAGATAACGGTGTAGATACTTCCTTGTTTATAGAGATAGCGGTGTAGATACTTCCATGTTTATACAGATGTCACTGTCGATATTGTCATGTTCATAAAGATAGCGGTGTAGATATTTCCATGTTTATACAGATGGTGGTGTAGATATTTCCATGTTCCTGCAGATGGCGGTGTAGATATTTCCATGTTCATACAGATGGCGGTGTAGATATTTCCAGGTTCATACAGATGGCGGTATACATATTTCCTTGTTCATACAGATGGCGGTGAAAATATTTCCATGTTTATAGAGATGGCTTTGTAGATATTTCCATGTTCATACAGATGGCGTTGTAGGTATTTCCATGTTCATACAGATAGCGGTGTAGATATTTCCATGTTCGTACAGTTAGCGGTGTAGATATTTCCATGTTCACACAGATGGCGGTGTAGATATTTACATGTTCATGCAGATGGCGGTGTAGATATTTCCATGTTCATACAGATAGCGGTGTAGATATTTCCATGTTCCTGCAGATGGCGGTGTAGATATTTCCATGTTCATACAGATGGCGGTGTAGATATTTCCAGGTTCATACAGATGGCGGTATACATATTTCCTTGTTCATACAGATGGCGGTGAAAATATTTCCATGTTTATAGAGATGGCTTTGTAGATATTTCCATGTTCATACAGATGGCGTTGTAGGTATTTCCATGTTCATACAGATGGCGGTTTAGATATCACCATGTTTATAGAGATAGCAGTGTAGTTATTTCCATGTTTACAGTGATGGCAGTGTAGATATTTCCATATTCATAGAGATGGCGGTGTAGTTATTTCCATGTTTATAGATATGGTGGTGTAGATATTTTCATGTCCATATACATGGCCATGTCGGTATTTCCATGTTTATAGAGATGGCGGTGTAGATACCTCCATGTTTATACAAATGGCGCTGCAGATATTTTCATGTACATACAGATTGCGGTGTAGATATTTCAATGCTTATAGAGATGGCGGTGTAGATATTTCCTTATTTATACAGATAACTTTGCTGTTATTTCCATGTTTATAAAGATGGCGATGTAGATATTTCCATGTTCATACAGAGGGCGGTTTAGATAATTCCATGTTTACAGAGATAACGGTGTAGATGTTTCCATATTTATACACATAGCGGAGTAGATATTTCCAAGTTTATAGAGATAGCGGTGTAGATATTTCCATCTTTATAGAGATAGTGCTGTAGATATTTCCATGTTTATACAGATAGTGGTATAGATATTTCCATGTTTATACAGATGGAGGTGTAGATATTTCCATGTTTATACAGGTAGCGGTGAAGATATTTCCAAGTTTATACAGATAGCGGTGTAGATATTTCCATGTTTATTCAGATAGCGGTGTAGATATTTCCATTTTTATACTGATGCCATTGTAGATATTTCAATGTTCATACAGGTGGCGCTGTAGATATTTCCATGTTTATATAGATAGCAGTGTAGATATTTCCATGAATATACAGATGGCGGTGTTGAAATTTCATGTTCATTCCGATGGCGGTGTAGATATTTCCAAGTTCATACAGATGGCGGTGTAGATATTTCCACGTTCATACTGATGGCGGTGTAGATATTTCAATGTTTATAGAGATGGTGGTGTAGATATTTCCATGTTCATACAGGTGGCGGTGTAGTTATTTCCATGTTTATAGAGATGTCGGTGTACGTATTTCCATGTTTATACAGATAGCGGTGTAGCTATTTCCTTGTTTATACAGATAGCGGTGAAGATGTATGCATGTTTACACAGATAGCGGTGTAGATATTTCAGTGTTCATACAGATAGAGGTGTAGATATTTAAATGTTCATACAGATATCGGGGTAGATATTTCCATCTTCATACAGATAGTGGTATAGATATTTCCATGTTCATACAGATGGCATAGTACATATTTCCATGTTTATGCAGATGGCGGTGTATATATTGCCATGTTCATGCAGATGACAGTGTAGCTATTCCCATGTTCATACAGATGGCGGTGAAGATATTTCCATCTTTATAGAGATAGCGGTGTAGATATTTCCATGTTTATACAGATAACGGTGTAGATGTTTCCATGTTTAAACGGATAGCGGTGTAGATATTTCCATGTATATACAGATAGCGGAGTAGATATTTCCTTGTTTATACAGATAGCTGTGTAGATATTTCCATGGTTGTAGAGATAGCGGTGTAGATATTTCCATGTTCATACAGATAGCAGTGTAGATATTTCCATGTTCATACAGATGGCGGTGTACATATCTCCATGTTCTTACAGATGGCGTTGTAGGTATTTCCATGTTCATACAGATGGCGGTGAAGTTATTTGCATGTTCATACAGATGGCGGTGTATATATTTGCAAGTTCATGCAGATGGCGGTGTAGATATTTCCATGTTCATACTGTTGGCGATGTATGTATTTCCATGTTCATATAGATGGCGGTGTAGATATTTCCATGTTCATACAGATATAAGTGTAGATATTTCCATGTTTATAGAGATGGCTGTGTAGATATTTCCTTGTTTATTCAGATAGTGGAGTAGATATTTCCATCCTTATACAGATAGCGGTGTAGATATTCCCATGTTTATAAAGATGGCGGTGTAGATATTTCCTTCTTTCTATAGATAGCGGTGTAGTTATTTCCATGTTCATACGGATGGCGGTTTAGATATTTCCATGTTTATAGAGATGGCGGTGTACATATTTCCATGTTTATAGAGGTATCGTTGTAGATATTTCCTTGTTTATACAGACAGCGGTGTAGATATTTCCGTGTTTATACGTATAGCAGTGTAGATATTTCCATGTTTACAGAGATAGCGGTGTACATATTTCCCTGTTTTACAGATAGGAGTGTAGATATTTCCATGTTTATACAGATAGCGTTGTAGATATTTCCATGTTTATAGAGATAGCGGTGTAGTTATCTCCATGCTTACACAGATAACGGTGTAGATACTTCCTTGTTTATAGAGATAGCCGTGTAGATACTTCCATGTTTATACAGATGTCGCTGTCGATATTGTCATGTTCATAAAGATAGCGGTGTAGATATTTCCATGTTTATACAGATGGCGGTGTAGATATTTCCAAGTTCATACAGATAGCGGTGTAGATATTTCCATGTTCATACAGATAGCGGTGTAGATATCTCCATGTTCATAAAGATGGCGGTGTAGATATTTCCATGTTCATGCAGATGGCGGTGTAGAGATTTCCATGTTCATACAGATAGCGGTGTAGATATTTCCATTTTCCTGCAGATGGTGTAGATATTTCCATGTTCATACAGATGGCGGTGTAGATATTTCCAGGTTCATACAGATGGCGGTATAGATATTTCCTTGTTCATACAGATGGCGGTGAAGATATTTCCATGTTTATAGAGATGGCTTTGTAGATATTTCCATCTTCATACAGATGGCGGTGTAGGTATTTCCATGTTCCTACAGATGGCGGTTTAGATGTCACCAGGTTTATAGAGATAGTAGTGTAGTTATTTCCATGTTTACAGTGATGGCAGTGTAGATATTTCCATGTTCATAGAGATGGCGGTGTAGTTATTTCCAAGTTCATAGATATGGTGTTGTAGATATTTTCATGTCCATATAGATGGCCATGTCGGTATTTCCATGTTTATAGAGATGGCAGTGTAGATACTTCCATGTTTATACAAATGACGCTGTAGATATTTTCATGTACATACAGATTGCGGTGTAGATATTTCAATGCTTATAGAGATGGCGGTGTAGATATTTCCTTGTTTATACAGATACCTTTGCAGTTATTTCCATGTTTATAGAGATGGCGATGTAGATATTTCCATGTTCGTACAGAGGGAGGTTTAGATAATTCCATGTTTACAGAGATAGCGGTGTAGATGTTTCCATATTTATGCACATAGCGGTGTAGATACTTCCAAGTTTATAGAGATAGCGGTGTAGATATTTCCATCTATATACAGGTAGTGCTGTAGATATTTCCATGTTTATACAGATTGTGGTATAGATATTTCCATGTTTATACAGATGGCGGTGTAGATATTTCCATGTTTATACAGGTAGCGGTGAAGATATTTCCAAGTTTATACAGATAGCGGTGTAGATATTTCCATGTTTATTCAGATAGCGCTGTAAATATTTCCATTTTTATACTGATGCCAGTGTAGATATTTCAATGTTCATACAGACGGCGCTGTAGATATTTCCATGTTTATATAGATAGCAGTGTAGATATTTCCATGTATATACAGATGGCGGTGTAGACATTTCATGTTCATTCCGATGGCGGTGTAGATATTTCCAAGTTGATACAGATGGTGGTGTAGATATTTCCATGTTCATACAGATGGCGGTGTAGATATTTCCACGTTCATACTGATGGCGGTGTAGATATTTCCATCTTCATACAGATGGTAGTGAAGATATTTCGAGGTTCATACAGATGGCGGTGTAGATATTTGCATGCTCATACAGATGGCGCTGTAGACATTTCCATGTTCATACAGATGGCGGTAAAGATATTTCCATGTTTATAGAGATGGTGGTGTAGATATTTCCATGTTCATACAGGTGGCGGTGTAGATATTTCCATGTTTATAGAGATGTCGGTGTAGGTATTTCCATGTTTATACAGATGGCAGTGTGGCTATATTCTTGTATATACAGATAGCGGTGTAGGTGTTTCCATGTTTTCACAGATAGCATTGTAGATATTTGCATGTTTATAGAGATAGCAGTGTGGATATTTCCAATGATATACAGATAGCTCTGTAGATATTTCCATGTTTATACAGATAGCGGTGTAGATATTTCCATGTTCATACAGATAGCGTTGTAGATATTTCCATGTTTACACCGATAGCGGTGCAGATATTTCCACGATTATACAGATGGCGGTGTGGATATTTCCATGTTTATAGAGACAGTGGTCTACATATTTCCATGTTTATAGAGATAGCGGTTTAGTTATTTCCATGTTTATACAGATGGCGGTGTAGATATTTCCATGTTCATACAGATGGCGGTGTAGATATTTCCATGTTCATACAGACGGCATTGTAGATATTTCCATGTTCATACAGATGGCGGTGTAGATATTTCCATGCTCATAAAGATGGCGGTGTAGATATTTCCATGTTTATAGAGATGGAGGTTTCGATATTTCTATGTTTAAACAGATGGCGGTGTAGATATTTCTATGTTTATACAGATAGCATTGTAGATATTTCCATGTTTATAAAGATGGCGTTGTAGTTATTTCCATGTTTATATAGATGGCGGTGTAGATATTTCCAGGTTCATACAGGTGGCGGTGAACATATTTCTATGTTCATACAGATCGCAGTGTAGATGTTTCCGTGTTCATACAGATTGCGGTGTAGGGAATTTCAACTTTATAGAGATGGCATTGTAGATATTTCTATGTTCATAGAGATGGTGGTGTAGATATTTCCATGTTTATACTGATGGCGGTGTAGATATTTCCATGTTTATAGAGATGGCAGTGTAGATATTTCCATGTTTATACAGAAAGCGGTGTAGATATTTCCATGTTTACACAGATAGTGGTGTGGATATTTCCATGTTTACAGAGATAGCGGTGTAGATATTTCCATCTTAATAAAGATGGCAGTGTAGATATTTCCAGGTTCCTAGAGATGGAGGTGTAGATATTTCCATGTTCATACAGATAGCGGTGTAGATATTTCCATGTTTATACAGATAGCGGTGTAGATATTTCCATGTTTATACAGATAGCGGTGTAGATATTTCTAAGTTTGTTCAGATAGCGGTGTAGATACTTCCATGTTAATAGAGAAATCTCTGTAGATATTTCCATGTATATGCAGATAGCTGTGTAGATATTTCCATGTTCATACAGATAGCGGTGTAGATATTTCCATGTGCATCCAGATGGCGTTGTAGATATATCCATGTTCATACAGATGGCAGTGAAGATATTTCCATGTTCATACAGTTGGCGGTGTAGATATTTCCATGTTCATACAAATGGCGGTGCAGACATTTCCATGTTCATAGAGATCGCGGTGTGGATATTTCCATGTTTATACAGATAGCGGTGTAGTTATTTCCATGTTTATAGACAGAGCAGTGTAGATATTTCCAATGATATGCAGATAGCTCTGTAGATATTTCCATGTTCATACAGATAGCGGTGTAGATATTTCCATGTTCATACAGGAAGCGGTGTAGATATTTCCATGTTCATACAGATAGCAGTGTAGATATTTCAATGTTCATACTGATAGCGGTGTAGATATTTCTATGTTCATCCAGATTGCGGTGTAGATATTTCCATGTTTATACAGATAGCGGTGTAGATATTTCCACCTTTATAGCGATGTCGGTGAAGATATTTGTATGTTCATGCAGATGGCGGTGTAGACATTTCCATGTTTATAGAGATGGCGGTCTAGATATTTCCATGTTTATACAGATGGCGGTGTAGATATATCCATGTTTATTGAGATGGCGGTCTAGATATTTCCATGTTTATAGAGATAGCAGTGTAGGTATTCCGATGTATATTGAGATAGCGGTGTAGATATTTCCTAATTCATAGAGATAGCAGTGCAGATATTTCCATGTTTATACTGATAGCTGTTTAGATAATTTCTTGTTCATACAGATAGCATTGTATATATTTCCATGTTTATACAGATGGCGGTGTAGATATTTCCATGTTTATAGAGATGGCGGGGTAGGTATTTCCTGGTTTAAAGAGATGGCGGTGTAGATATTTCCATGATTATACAGATGGCGGTGTAGATATTTACATGTTTATACAGATAGCGGTGTAGATATTTCCATTTTTAAACAGATAGCGGTGTAGATATTTACATGTTTATACAGATAGCGGTGTAGATATTTCCATGTTTACACAGATAGTGGTGTAGATATTTCCATGTTTATACAGATGGCGGTGTGGATATTTCCATGTTTATAGAGACAGCGGTCTACATATTTCCATGTGTGTAGAAATAGCGGTTTAGTTATTTCCATGTTTATACAGATGGTGGTGTAGATATTTCCATGTTCATACAGATGGCGGTGTAGATATTTCCATGTTTATACAGATAGCGGTGGAGATATTTCCATGTTTATACAGATAGCGGTGTAGATATTTCCAAGTTTGTTCAGATAGCGGTGTAGATATTTCCATGTTAATAGAGAAAGCTCTGTAGATATTTCCATGTATATGCAGATAGCTGTGTAGATATTTCCATGTTCATACAGATAGCGGTGTAGATATTTCCATGTTCATCCAGATGGCTGTGTAGATATATCCATGTTCATACAGATGGTGGTGAATATATTTCCATGTTCATACAGTTGGCGGTGTAGATATCTCCATGTTCATACAAATGGCGGTGCAGGCATTTCCATGTTCATAGAGATCGCAGTGTGGATATTTCCATGTTTATACAGATAGCGGTGTAGTTATTTCCATGTTTATTGAGATAGCAGTGTAGATATTTCCAATGATATGCTGATAGCTCTGTAGATATTTCCATGTTCATACAGATTGTGGTGTAGATATTTCCATGTTCATACAGGTAGCGGTGTAGATATTTCCATGTTCATACAGATAGCGGTGTAGATATTTCAATGTTCATACTGATAGCGGTGTAGATATTTCTATGTTCATACAGATTGCGGTGTAGATATTTCCATGTTTATACAGATAGCGGTGTAGATATTTCCACCTTTATAGCGATGTGGGTGAAGATATTTGTATGTTCATGCAGATGGCGGTGTAGACATTTCCATGTTTATAGAGATGGCGGTCTAGATATTTCCATGTTTATACAGATGGCGGTGTAGGTATTTCCATGTTTATTGAGATGGCGGTCTAGATATTTCCATGTTTATAAAGATAGCAGTGTAGGTATTTCGATGTATATTGAGATAGCGGTGTAGATATTTCCTAGTTCATACAGATAGCAATGTAGATATTTCCATGTTTATACTGATAGCGGTTTAGATATTTTCTTGTTCATACAGATAGCATTGTATATATTTCCATGTTTATACAGATGGCGGTGTAGATATTTCCATGTTTACAGAGATGGCGGAGTAGGTATTTCCTGGTTTAAAAAGATGGCGGTGTAGACATTTCCATGATTATACAGATTGCGGTGTAGATATTTACCTGTTTATACAGATAGCGATGTAGATATTTCCATTTTTAAACAGATAGCGGTGTAGATATTTACATGTTTATACAGATAGCGGTGTAGATATTTCCATGTTTACACAGATAGTGGTGTAGATATTTCCATGTTTATACAGATAGCGGTGTGGATATTTCCATGTTTATAGAGACAGCGGTCTACATATTTCCATGTGTATAGAGATAGCGGTTTAGTTATTTCCATGTTTATACAGATGGCGGTGTAGATATTTCCATGTTCATACAGATGGCGGTGTAGATATTTCCATGTTCATACAGACGGCATTGTAGATATTTCCATGTTCATACAGATGGCGGTGTAGATATTTCCATGCTCATAAAGATGGCGGTGTAGATATTTCCATGTTTATAGAGATGGTGGTGTCGATATTTCCATGTTTAAACAGATGGCGGTGTAGATATTTCTATGTTTATACAGATAGCAGTGTAGATATTTCCATGTTTATAGAGATGGCGGTGTAGTTATTTCCATGTTTATATAGATGGCGGTGTAGATATTTCCAGGTTCATACAGGTGGTGGTGAACATATTTCTATGTTCATACAGATCGCAGTGTAGATATTTCCGTGTTCATACAGATTGCGGTGTAGGTAACTCCAACTTTATAGAGATGGCGGTGTAGATATTTCTACGTTCATAGAGATGGTGGTGTAGATATTTCCATGTTTATACTGATGGCGGTGTAAATATTTCCATGTTTATAGAGATGGCAGTGTAGATATTTCCATGTTTATACAGAAAGCGGTGTAGATATTTCCATGTTTACACAGAAAGCAGTGTAGACCTTTCCATGTTTACACAGACAGCGTTGTAGTTATTTAAATGTTTATAAAGAGGGCGGTGTACTTATTTCCATGTTTATACAGATAG
Organism: Gorilla gorilla gorilla; assembly: GCF_029281585.2. NCBI lineage: Eukaryota > Metazoa > Chordata > Mammalia > Primates > Hominidae > Gorilla > Gorilla gorilla. Next base: position 1,628,356 of record NC_073233.2, on the reverse strand, counting down.
CGATGAAGATATTTCCATGTTTACACAGATAGTGGTGTGGATATTTCCATGTTTATACAGATAGCGGTGTAGATATTTCCATCTTAATAAAGATGGCCGTGTAGATATTTCCATGTTCCTAGAGATGGCGGTGTAGATATTTCCATCTTCATACAGATGGCGGTGTAGATATTTCCATGTTTATACAGATAGCGGTGTAGATATTTCCATGTTTATACGGATAGCGGTGTAGATATTTCCAAGTTTGTTCAGATAGCGGTGTAGATATTTCCATGTTAATAGAGGAAGCTCTGTAGATATTTCCATGTATATGCAGATAGCTGTGTAGATATTTCCATGTTCATACAGATTGCGGTGTAGATATTTCCATGTTCATCCAGATGGCGGTGTAGATATATCCATGTTCATACAGTTGGCGGTGAAGATATTTCCATGTTCATACAGTTGGCGGTGTAGATATTTCCATGTTCATACAAATGGCGGTGCAGACATTTCCATGTTCATAGAGATCACGGTGTGGATATTTACATGTTTATACAGATAGCGGTGTAGTTATTTCCATGTTTATTGAGATAGCAGTGTAGATATTTCCAATGATATGCAGATAGCTCTGTAGATATTTCCATGTTCATACAGATAGCGATGTAGATATTTCCATGTTCATACAGGTAGCGGTGTAGATATTTCCATGTTTATACAGATAGCGGTGTAGATATTTCTATGTTCATACAGATTGCGGTGTAGGTATTTCCATGTTTATACAGATAGCGGTGCAGATATTTCCAACTTTATAGCGATGTCGGTGAAGATATTTGTATGTTCATGCAGATGGCGTTGTAGACATTTCCATGTTTATAGAGATGGCGGTCTAGATATTTCCATGTTTATACAGATGGCGGTGTAGATATATCCATGTTTATTGAGATGGCGGTCTAGATATTTCCTTGTTTATAGAGATAGCAGTGTAGGTATTTCGATGTATATTGGGATAGCGGTGTAGATATTTCCTAGTTCATACAGATAGCAGTGTAGATATTTCCATGTTTATACTGATAGCGGTTTAGATATTTCCATGTTCATACAAATAGCATTGTATATATTTCCATCTTTATACAGATGGCGGTGTAGCTATTTCCATGTTTATAGAGATGGCGGAGTAGGTATTTCCTGGTTTAAAGAGATGGCGGTGTAGACATTTCCATGATTATACAGATGGCGGTGTAGATATTTACCTGTTTATACAGATAGCGGTGTAGATATTTCCATTTTTAAACAGATAGCGGTGTAGATATTTACATGTTTATACAGATAGCGGTGTAGATATTTCCATGTTTACACAGATAGTGGTGTAGATATTTCCATGTTTATACTGATGGCGGTGTGGATATTTCCATGTTTATAGAGACAGCGGTCTACATATTTCCATGTGTATAGAGATAGCGGTTTAGTTATTTCCATGTTTATACAGATGGCGGTGTAGATATTTCCATGTTCATACAGATGGCGGTGTAGATATTTCCATGTTCATGCAGATAGCAGTGTAGATATTTCCATGTTCATACAGATGGCGGTGTAGATATCTCCATGTTCTTACAGATGGCGTTGTAGGTATTTCCATGTTCATGCAGATGGCGGTGAAGTTATTTGCATGTTCATACAGATGGCGGTGTATATATTAGCAAGTTCATGCAGATGGCGGTGTAGATATTTCCATGTTCATACTGTTGGCGAAGTATGTATTTCCATGTTTATATAGATGACGATGTAGATATTTCCATGTTCATACAGATATCTGTGTAGATATTTCCATGTTTATAGAGATGGCTGTGTAGCTATTTCCATGTTTATTCAGATAGTGGAGTAGATATTTCCATCCTAATACAGATAGCGGTGTAGATATTCCCATGTTCATAAAGATGGCGGTGTAGATATTTCCTTCTTTATATAGATAGCGGTGTAGTTATTTCCATGTTCATACGGATGGCGGTTTAGATATTTCCATGTTTATAGAGATGGCGGTGTCCATATTTCCATGTTTATAGAGGTAGCGTTGTAGATATTTCCTTCTTTATACAGACAGCGGTGTAGATATTTCCATGTTTATACAAATAGCAGTGTAGATATTTCCATGTTTACAGAGATAGCGGTGTACATATTTCCCTGATTTACAGATATGAGTGTAGATATTTCCATGTTTATACAGATAGCGTTGTAGATATTTCCATGTTTATAGAGATAGCGGTGTAGTTATTTCCATGTTTATACAGATAACGGTGTAGATACTTCCTTGTTTATAGAGATAGCGGTGTAGATACTTCCATGTTTATACAGATGTCGCTGTCGATATTGTCATGTTCATAAAGATAGCGGTGTAGACATTTCCATGTTTATACAGATGGCGGTGTAGATATTTCCATGTTCATACAGATAGCGGTGTAGATATTTCCATGTTCATACAGATAGAAGAGTAGATATGTCCATTTTCAAAAAGATGGCGGTGTAGATATTTCCATGTTCATACAGATAGCGGTGTAGATATTTCCATGTTCCTGCAGATGGCGGTGTAGATATTTCCATGTTCATACAGATGGCGGCGTAGATATTTCCAGGTTCATACAGATGGCGGTATACATATTTCCTTGTTCATACAGATGGCGGTGAAGATACTTCCACGTTTATAGAGATGGCTTTGTAGATATTTCCATGTTCATACATATGGCGGTGTAGGTATTTCCATGTTCATACAGATGGCGGTTTAGATATCACCATGTTTATAGAGATAGCAGTGTAGTTATTTCCATGTTTACAGTGATGGCAGTGTAGATATTAACATGTTCATAGAGATGGCGGTGTAGTTATTTCCATGTTTATAGAGATGTTGGTGTAGTTATTTTCATTTCCATATGCATGGCCGTGTCGGTATTTCCATGTTTATAGAGATGGCAGTGTAGATACTTAAATGTTTATACAAATGGCGCTGTAGATATTTTCATGTACATACAGATTGCGGTGTAGATATTTCAATGCTTATAGAGATGGCGGTGTAGATATTCCCTTATTTATACAGATACCTTTGCAGTTATTTCCATGTTTATAGAGATGGCGGTGTAGATATTTCCATGTTCATACAGGTGGCGTTGAATATATTTCCATGTTTATACAGATAGCGGGGTAGATATTTCCATCTTTATACAGATGTCGGAGTAGATATTTCCACGTTCATACAGATGGCGGTGTAGATAATTCCATGTTCATACACATGGTGGTGTAAATATTTCCATGTTTATAGAGATAGTGGTGTAGATATTTCCATGTTCATACAGATGGCGGTGTAAATATTTCCATGGTCATAGAGATGGCGGTGTAGATATCTCCATGTTCATACAGATGGCGGTGTAGATATTTACATGTTCATACAGATGGCGGTGTAGATATTTCCATATTTATAGAGATGGTGGTGTAGATATTTTCATCTTAATACAGATAGCGGTGTAGATATTTCCTTGTTTGTAGAGATAGCAGTGTAGATATTTGCATTTGATACACATAGCGTTGTAGATATTTCCATGTTTATACAGAGAGCGGAGTGGATATTTCCATGTTTATACAGAAAGCGGTGTAGATATTTCAATGTTTATGCAGATAGCGGTGTAGATATTTCCATGTTTGTACAGATACCGGTGCAGATATTTCCATGTTTGTACAGATAGCAGTGTAGATATTTCCATGTTCATTCAGAAAGCGGTGTAGATGTTTCCGTGTTTATACAGATAGCGGTGTAGATATTCCCATGTATATACACATAGCGGTGTAAATATTTCCATCCTTATACAGATGGCGGTGTAGATATTTCCATATTCATACAGATGGCTTTGTAGATATTTCCATGTTCATACAGATGGCGGTGTAGATATTTCCTTGATTATAGAGATAGCGGTGTAGTTATTTCCATGTCTATAGAGATAGATGTGTAGATATTTTCTAGTTCATACAGATAGCGCTGTAGACATTTCAATGCTCATAGAGATAGCAGTGTAGGTATTTCCATGTTCATACAGATCGCGGTGTAGATATTTACATGTACATACAGATGGCGGTATAGATATTTCCATGTTCATACAGATGGCGGTGGAGATAATTCCATGTTTATACAGATGGCGGTGTAGGTATTTCCATGTTCATACAGATGGAGGTGTAGATATTTCCATGTTTATTGGGATAGCGTTGCAGTTATTTCCATGTTTATAGAGATGGCGGTGTAGATATTTCCATGTTTACAGAGAAGGCAGTGTAGATATTTCCATGTTTATAGAGATAGCGTTGTAGATATTTCCATGTTTATACAGATAGCGGTGTAGTTATTTCCATGTTTATACAGAAAGCTGTGTAGATATTTCCATGTTCATACAGATGGCGGTGTAGATATTTCCATGTTTACAGAGACGGCGGTGTAGATATTTCCATGCTTATATAGATGGTGTTTTAGATATTTCCATGTTTATAAAGATAGCGGTGTAGATATCTACTTGTTTACGCACACAGCTGTGTAGATATTTCCATGTTTATAGAGATAGCTGAGTAGATATATCCATGTTTATACAGATAGCAGTGAAGTTATTTCCATGTTTATAGAGATAGCGGTGTAGATATTTTTATGTTCATACAGATGGCAGTGTAGATATTTCCATGTTCATATTGATGGCGGTGTAGATATTTCCACGTTTATAGAGATGGCCGTGTAGATATTTCCATGTTTATACAGATGGTGGTGTAGATATTTCCATGTTTATAGAGATAGCGGCATAGATATTTCCATGTTTATACACATAGCGGTGTAAATATTTCCATGTTTATAGAGATGGCGGTTTAGATATTTCCATGTTTATACAGATGGGGCTGTAGATATTTCCATGTTTATACAGATGGCGGTGAAGATTTTTCCATGTTTATACACATGGCGGTGTACATATATCCATATTTATACAGATAGCCTTGTAGATATTTCCTAGTTTATACAGATAGCGTTGTAGATATTTCCATGTTTACACAGATAGCGGTGTAGATATTTCCATGTTTATACAGACAGCGGTGTAGATATTTCCATGTTCATACTGGTGGCGTTGTAGATATTTCCATGTTTATACAGATAGCGGGGTAGATATTTCCATCTTTATACAGATGTCGGAGTAGATATTTCCACGTTCATACAGATGGCGGTGTAGATAATTCCATGTTCATACACATGGTGTTGTAAATATTTCCATGTTTATAGAGATAGTGGTGTAGAAATTTCCATGTTCATACAGATGGCGGTGTAAATATTTCCATGGTCATAGAGATGGCGGTGTAGATATCTCCATGTTCATACTGATGGCGGTGTAGATATTTACATGTTCATACAGATGGCTGTGTAGACATTTCCATATTTATAGAGATGGAGGTGTAGATATTTGCATCTTAATACAGATAGCGGTGTAGCTATTTCCTTGTTTGTATCGATAGCAGTGTAGATATTTGCATTTGATACACATAGCATTGTAGATATTTCCATGTTTATAGAGACGGCGGTGTAGTTATTTCCATTCTTTACAGATGGTGTTGTAGATATTTCCATGTTTATAAAGATAGCGGTGTAGATATCTCCTTGTTTTTGCACATAGCTGTGTAGATATTTCCATGCTTATAGTGATAGCGGCGTAGATATTTCCATGTTTATAGAGACAGTGCTGTAGATATTTCCAGGTTTATACAGATAGCTGTTTAGATACTTCCATGTTTATACACATTTCAGTGTAGTTATTTCCAAGTTTTAGAGATAACAGTGTAGTTATTTCCCTCTTTTACAGATAACGGTGTAGATATTTCCATGTACATCGAGATGGCGGTGTACATGTTTCCATGTTCATACAGTTGGCGGTGTAGATATTTCCATGTTCACACAAATGGCGGTGCAGGCATTTCCATGTTCATAGAGATCGCAGTGTGGATATTTCCATGTTTATACAGATAGCGGTGTAGTTATTTCCATGTTTCTAGAGATAGCAGTGTAGATATTTCCAATGATATGCTGATAGCTCTGTAGATATTTCCATGTTCATACAGATAGCGGTGAAGATATTTCCATGTTCGTACAGATATCGGTTTAGATATTTCCATGTTCATACAGATAGCAGTGTAGATATTTCCATGTTCATCCAGATGGCTGTGTAGATATATCCATGTTCATACAGATAGCGGTGTAGATATTTCCATGTTCATACAGATAGTGCTGTAGATATTTCCATGTTCATACAGATTGCGGTGTAGCTATTTCCATGTTCATACAGATAGCGGTGTAGATATTTCCATGTTCATATAGATAGTGGCGTAGTTATTTCCATGTTCATACAGATAGCAGTGTAGCTATTTCCATGTTCATACAGATAGCGGTGTAGATATTTCCATGTTCATCCAGATGGCTGTGTAGACAAATCCATGTTCATACAGATGGCGGTGAAGATAATTCCATGTTCATACAGATAGCGGTGTAGATTTTTCCATGCTCATACAGATAGTGGTGTATATATTTCCATGTTCATAGAGAGAGTGGCTGATATTTCCATGTTCATACAGATAGCGGTGCTGATATTTCCATGTTTATACAGGTAGCGGTGTAGATATTTCCATGTTTATACAGATAGCGATGTAGATATTTCCATGTTTATACATATAGCGGTGTAGATATCTCCATCTTAATACAGATGGCGGTGTAGATATTTATATGTTCATACAGATGGCCGTGCAGATATTTCCATGTTCATACAGATGACAGTGTAGATATTTCCATGTTCATACAGATAGCGGTGTAGTTATTTCCATGGGTAAAGAGATAGCTGTGTAGTTATTTCCATGTATATGCAGATAGCTGAGTAGATATTTCCATTTTCATGCAGATAGCGGTTTAGATATTTCCATGTTCATACAGATAGTGGTGTAGATATTTCCATGTTCATACAGATAGAGGGGCTGGTATTTCCATGTTCATACAGATAGCGGTGCTGATATTTCCAGGTTTAAACAGGTAGCGGTGTAGATATTTCCATGTTTATACTGATAGCGGTGTAGATATTTCCATGTTTATGCAGATAGCGGTGTAGATATTTCCATGTTTATACAGATAGCGGTGTAGATATCTCCATCTTAATACAGATGGCGCTGTAGATATTTGTATGTTCATACAGATGGCGGTGCAGATATTTCCATGTTCATACAGATGGCGGTGTAGATATTTCCATGTTTATAGACATAGCGGTGTAGTTATTTCCATGTGTAAAGAGATAGCTTTGTAGATATTTCCATGTATTTGCAGATAGCTGTGTAGATATTTACATTTTCATGCAGATAGCGGTGTAGATATTTCCATGTTCAAACAGATAGCGGTGTAGATATTTCCATGTTCATACAGATAGCGGTGTAGATATTTCCATGTTTATACATATAGCGGTGTAGATATCACCATCTTTATACAGATGGCAGTGTAGATATTTATATGTTCATACAGATGGCCATGCAGATATTTCCATGTTCATACAGATGACGGTGTAGATATTTCTATGTTCGTACAGATAGCGGTGTAGTTATTTCCATCTGTAAAGAGGTAGCTGAGTAGATATTTAAATGTATATGCAGATAGCTGTGTAGATATTTCCATTTTCATGCAGATAGCGGTTTAGATATTTCCATGTTCAAACAGATAGCGGTGTAGACATTTCCATGTTCATACAGAGGGCGGTGCTGATATTTCCATGTTTATACAGGTAGAGGTGTAGATATTTCCATGTTTATACAGATAGCGGTGTAATTATTTCCATGTTTATATAGATAGCGGTGTAGTTATTTCCATGTTTATACAGATAGCGGTGTAGATATTTCCATGTTTATACAGATAGCGGTGTAGATATCTCCATCTTAATACAGATGGCGGTGAAGATATTTCCATGTTCATACAGATAGCGGTGTAGATATTTCCATGTCTTACAGATAGCGGTGTAGATATTTCCATGTTCATACAGATAGTGGTGTAGATATTACCATGTTCATACATATAGCGGTGTAGATATTTCCATTTTCATCCAGATGGCTTTGTAGTTGTATCCATGTTCGTACAGATGGCGGTGAATATATTTCCATGTTCATACATATGGCGGTGTAGAAATTTCCGTGTTCATACAGATAGCGGTGCTGATATTTCCATGTTTATACAGGTAGCGCTGTAGATATTTCCATGTTTATACAGATAGCGGTGAAGATGTATGCATATTTACAGAGATAGCGGTGTAGTTATTTCCATGTTCATGCAGATGGCTGTGTAGATATATCCATGTTCATACAGATGGCGTTGAAGATATTTCCATGTTCATACAGATAGCGGTGTAGATATTTCCATGTTCATACAGATAGCGGTTTAGATATTTCCATGTTCATACAGATAGCGGTGTAGAAATTTCCATGTTTATACAGATATCGGTGAAGATGTATGCCTGTTTACACAGATCGCGGTGTAGATATTTCCAAGTTCATACAGATAGCGGTGTAGATATTTCCATGTTCATCCAGATGGCTGTGTACATATATCTATGTTTAAACAGATGGCGTTGAAGATATTTCCATGTTCATACAGATAGCGGTGTAGATATTTCCATGTTTATACAGATAGCGGTGTAGATATCTCCATCTTAATACAGATGGCGGTGTAGATAGTTAAATGTTGATACAGATGGCGGTGTAGATATTTCCATGTTTATAGAGATAGCGGTGTACTTATTTACATGTGTAAAGAAATAGCTGTGTCGATATTTGCATGTATATGCAGATAGCTGTGTAGATATTTCCATTTTCATTCAGATTGCGGTGTAGATATTACCATGTTCAAACAGATAGCGGTGTAGGTATTTCCATGTTCATACAGATAGCGGTGTAGATATATCCATGTTTATACCGATAGCGGTGAAGATGTATGCATGTTTACACAGATAGCGGTGTAGATATTTCCATGTTCATACAGATAGCGGTGTAGATATTTCCATGTTCATCCAGAAGGCTGTGTAGATATGTCCATGTTCATACAGATAGCGGTGTAGCTATTTCCATGTTCATACAGATAGCGGTGTAGATATTTCCATGTTCATACAGATAGTGGAGTAGATATTTCCATGTTCATACAGATAGCGGTGTAGCTATTTCCATGTTCATACAGATAGCGGTCTAGATATTTCCATGTTCATCCAGATGGCTGTGTAGATATATCCATGTTCATACAGATGGCGGTGAAGATATTTCCATGTTCATACGGATAGCGGTGTAGATATTTCCATGTTCATCCAGATGGCTGTGTAGATATATCCATGTTCATACAGATGGCGGTGAAGATATTTCCATGTTCTTACAGATAGCAGTGTAGATATTTCCATGTTCATACAGATAGTGGTGTAGATAATTCCATGTTCATACAGATAGCGGTGTAGTTATTTCCATATGTAAAGAGATAGCTTTGTAGATATTTCCATGTATATTCAGATAGCTGTGTAGATATTTCCATTTTCATGCAGATAGCAGTGTAGATATTTCTAAGTTCAAAAAGATAGCGGTGTAGATATTTCCATGTTCATACAGATAGCGGTGTAGAAATTTCCATGTTTATACAGATAGCGGTGAAGATGTATGCCTGTTTACACAGATCGCGGTGTAAATATTTCTATGTTCATACAGATAGCGGTGTAGATATTTCCATGTTCCTCCAGATGGCTGTGTAGATATATCCATGTTTAAACAGATGGCATTGAAGATATTTCCATGTTCATACAGATAGCGGTGTAGATATTTCCATGTTCATACGGATAGCGGTTTAGATATTTCCATGTTCATACAGATGGCTGTGTAGATATATCCATGTTCATACAGATGGCGGTGAAGGTATTTCCATGTTCATACGGATAGCGGTGTAGATATTTCCATGTTCATCCAGATGGCTGTGTAGATATATCCATGTTCATACAGATGGCGGTGAAGATATTTCCATGTTCATACGGATAGCGGTGTAGATATTTCCATGTTCATCCAGATGGCTGTGTAGATATATCCATGTTCATACAGATGGGGGTGAAGATATTTCCATGTTCATACAGGTAGCGGTGCATATATTTCCATGTTCTTACAGATACTGGTGTAGATATTTCCATGTTCATACAGATAGCGGTGTAGCTATTTCCATGTTCATACAGATAGCGGTGTAGATATTTCCATGTTCATCCAGATGGCTGTGTATATATATCCATGTTCATACAGATGGCGGTGAAGATATTTCCATGCTCATACAAATAGCGGTGAAGATATGTCCCTGTTCATACAGATAGTGGTGTAGATATTTCCATGTTCATACAGATAGCGGTGTAGATATTTCCATGTTCATCCAGATGGCTGTGTAGGTATATCCATGTTCATACAGATAGCGGTGTAGATATTTCCATGTTCATACAGATAGTGCTGTAGATATTTCCATGTTCAAACAGATAGCGGTGTAGCTATTTCCATGTTAATACAGATAGCGGTGTAGATATCTCCATGTTCGTATAGATTGCGGTGTAGATATTTCCATCTTAATACAGATAGCGGTGCTTATATTTCCATGTTTATACAGGTAGCGGTGTAGATATTTCCATGTTTATACAGATAGCGGTGTAGATATTTCCATGTTCATACAGATAGCGTTGTAGATATTTCCATGTTCATACAGATAGCGGTGTAGAAATTTCCATGTTTATACAGATAGCGGTGAAGATGTATGCCTGTTTACACAGATCGCAGTGTAGATATTTCCATGTTCATACAGATAGCGCTGTAGATATTTCCATGTTCATCCAGATGGCTGGGTAGATATATTCATGTTTAAATAGATGGCGTTGAAGATATTTCCATGTTCATACAGATAGCAGTGTAGATATTTCCATGTTTATACAGATAGCGGTGTAGATATCTCCATCTTAATACAGATGGCGGTGTAGATTGTTATATGTTCATACAGATGGCGGTGGAGATATTTCCATGTTCATACAGATGGCGGTGTAGATATTTCCATGTTTCTAGAGATAGCGGTGTAGTTATTTACATGTGTAAAGAAATAGCTGTGTAGATATTTCCATGTATATGCAGATAGCTGTGTAGATATTTCCATTTTCATGCAGATAGCGGTGTAGATATTTCCATGTTTAAACAGATAGCGGTGTAGATATTTCCGTCTTCATACAGATAGCGGTGTAGATATTTCCATGTTTATACAGATAGCGGTGAAGATGTATGCATGTTTACACAGATAGCGGTGTAGGTATTTCCATGTTCATAAAGATAGCGGTGTAGATATTTCCATGTTCATCCAGATGGCTGTGTAGATATATCCATGGTCATACAGATGGCGGTGAAGATATTTCCATGTTCCTACAGATAGCGGTATAGATATTTCCATGTTCATACAGATATTGGTGTAGATATTTCCTTGTTCATACAGATGGCGGTGTAGCTATTTCCATGTTCATGCAGATAGCGGGGTAGATATTTCCATGTTCATCCAGATGGCTGTGTAGATATATCCATGTTCATACAGATGGCGGTGAAGATATTTCCATGTTCATACAGCTGGCGGTGTAGCTATTTCCATGTTCATACAGATAGCGGTGTAGATATTTCCATCTTCATCCAGATGGCTGTTTAGACATATCCATGTTCATACAGATGGCGGTGAATATAATTCCATGCTCATACAGATAGCGGTGAAGATATTTCCATGTTCATACAGATAGTGGTGTAGATATTTCCATCTTCATACTGATAGAGGGGCTGATATTTCCATGCTCATACAGATAGCGGTGCTGATACTTCCATGTTTATACAGGTAGCGTTGTAGATATTTCCATGTTTATACAGATAGCGGTGTAGATATCTCCATCTTAATACAGATGGCAATGTAGATATTTATATGTTCATACAGATGGCCGTGCGGATATTTCCATGTTCATACAGATGGCGGTGTAGATATATCCATGTTCATACAGATAGCGGTGTAGTTATTTCCATGTGAAAAGAGATAGCGGTGTAGATATTTCCATATATATGCAGATAGCTGTGTAGATATTTCCATTTTCATACAGATAGCGGTTTAGATATTTCCATGTTCAAACAGATAGCGGTGTAGATATTTCCATGTTCATACAGATAGCGGTGTAGATATTTCCATGTTTATACAGATAGCGGAGAAGATGTATGCATGTTTACACAGATAGCGGTGTAGATATTTCCATGTTCATACAGATAGCGGTGTAGATATTTAAATGTTCATCCAGATGGCTGTGTAGATATATCCATGTTCATACAGATAGCGGTGTAGATATTTCCATGTTCATGCAGATAGCGGTGTAGATATTTCCATGTTCATCCAGATGGCTTTGTAGATATATCCATGTTCATACAGATGGTGGTGCTGATATTTCCCTGTTTATACAGCTAGCGGTGTAGATATTTCCATTTTTATACTGATAGCGGTGTATATATTTCCATGTTTATACAGATAGCGGTGTAGATATTTCCATGTTTATACAGATAGCGGTGTAGGTATCTCCATCTTAATAATGGTAGCGGTGTAGATATTTATAAGTTCATACAGATGGCGGTGCAGATATTTCCATGTTCATAGAGATAGCGGTGTTGATATTTCCATGTTCATACAGATAGCGGTGTTGTTATTTCCATGTGTAAAGAGATAGCTGTGTAGATATTTCCATGTATATGCAGATAGCTGTGTAGATATTTCCATTTTCATGCAGATAGCGGTGTAGATATTTCCATGTTCAAACAGATAGCGGTGTAGATATTTCCATGTTCATCCAGATAGCGGTGTAGATATTTCCATGTTTATACAGATAGCAGGGAAGATATATGCATGTTTACACAGATAGCGGTCTAGATATTTCCATGTTCATCCAGATGGCTGTGTTGATATATCCATGTTCATACAGATAACGGTGTTGATATTTCCATGTTCATACAGATAATGGTGTAGATATTTCCATGTTCATACAGATAGCGGTGTAGCTATTTCCATGTTCATGCAGATAGCGGTGTAGATTTTTCCATGTTCATCCAGATGGCTGTGTAGATATATGCATGATCATACAGATGGCGGTGAAGGTATTTCCATGTTCGTACAGATAGCGGTGTAGATATTTCCATGTTCATGAAGATAGCGGTGTAGATATTTCCATGTTCATACAGATATCGGTGCTTATATTTCCATGTTTATACAGGTAGCGGTGTAGATATTTCCATGTTTATACAGATAGCCGTGTAGATATTTCCATGTTTATACAGATAGCGGTGTAGATATTTCCAAGTTCATACAGATAGTGGTGTAGATATTTTCATGTTCATACAGATAGAGGTGTAGCTATTTCCATGTTCATACAGATAGCGGTGTAGATATTTCCATGTTCATACAGATAGCGGTGTAGATATTTCCATGTTCATACAGATAGCGGTGTAGCTATTTCCATGTTCATACAGATAGTGGTGTAGATATTTCCATGTTCATACAGATGGCTGTGTAGACATATCCATGTTCATACAGATGGCGGTGAAGGTAATTCCATGTTCATACAGATAGCGGTGTAGATAATTCCATGTTCATACAGATATTGGTGTAGATATTTCCATGTTCGTACAGATTGAGGGGCTGATATTTCCATGTTCATACAAATAGCGGTGTTGATAATTCCATGTTTATACAGGTAGCAGTGTAGATATTTCCATGTTCATCCAGATGGCTGTGTAGATATATCCATGTTCATACGGATGGCGGTGAAGATATTTCCATGTTCGTACAGATGGCGGTGTAGATATTTCCATGTTCATACAGATATGGGTGTAGATATTTCCATGTTCATACAGATATGGGTGTAGCTATTTCCATGTTCATGCAGGTAGCGGTGTAGATATTTCCATGTTCATCCGGATTGCTGTGTAGATATATCCATGTTCATACAGATGGCGGTGAAGATATTTCCATGTTCATACAGATATTGGTGTAGATATTTCCATGTTCATACTGATAGCGGTGTAGCTATTTCCATGTTCATACAGATAGCGGGGTAGATATTTCCATGTTCATCCAGATGGCTGTGTAGATATATCCATGTTCATACAGATAGCGGTGTAGATATTTCCATGTTCATCCAGATGGCTGTGTACATATATCCATGTTCATACAGATAGCGGTGTAGATATTTCCATGTTCATACAGATAGTGCTGTAGATATTTCCATGTTCATACAGATTGCGGTGTAGCTATTTCCATGTTCATACAGATAGCGGTGTAGATATTTCCATGTTCGTACAGAGAGCGGTGTAGATATTTCCATGTTCATACAGATAGAGGTGCTTATATTTCCATGTTCATACAGGTAGCGGTGTAGATATTTCCCCGTTTATACAGATAGCAGTGTAGATATTTCCATGTTTATACAGATAGCGGTGTAGATATTTCCAAGTTTATACAGATAACGGTGTAGATATCTCCATCTTAATACAGATGGCGGTGTAGATATTTATATGTTCAAACAGATAGCGGTGCAGATATTTCCAAGTTCATACAGATGGCGGTGAAGATATTTCCATGTTTATAGAGATAGCGGTGTAGTTATTTCCATGTGTAAAGGGATAGCTTTGTAGATATTTCCATGTATATGCAGATAGCTGTGTAGATATTTCCATTTTCATGCAGATAGCGGTGCAGATATTTCCATGTTCAAACAGATAGCGGTGTAGATATTTCCATGTTCATACAGATAGTGGTGTAGATATTTCCATGTTTATACAGATAGCGGTGAAGATATATGCATGTTTACACAGACAGCGGTGTAGGTATTTCCATGTTCATACAGATAGCGGTGTAGATATTTCCATGTTCATCCAGATGGCTGTGTAGATATATCCATGTTCATACAGATGGCGGTGAAGATATTTCCATGTTCGTACAGATAGCTTTGTAGATATTTCCATGTTCATACAGATATTGGTGTAGATATTTCCATGTTCATACAGATAGCGGTGTTGCTATTTCCATGTTCATGCAGATAGCGGTGTAGATATTTCCATGTTCATCCAGATGTCTGTGTAGATATATCCATGTTCATACAGATGGCGGTGAGGATATTTCCAGGTTTATACAAATAGCGGTGTAAATATTTCCATGTTTATTCAGATAGTGGTGAAGATATTTCCATGTTCATACAGATAGCGGTGTAGCTATTTCCATGTTCATACAGATAGCGGGGTAGATATTTCCATGTTCATCCAGATGGCTATGTAGATATATCCATGTTCATACAGATAGCGGTGTAGATATTTCCATGTTCATCCAGATGGCTGTGTAGATATATCCATGTTCATACAGATAGCGGTGTAGATATTTCCATGTTCATACAGATAGTGCTGTAGATATTTCCATGTTCATACAGATTGCGGTGTAGCTATTTCCATGTTCATACAGATAGCGGTGTAGATATTTCCATGTTCGTACAGATAGCGGTGTAGATATTTCCATGTTCATACAGATAGAGGTGCTTATATTTCCATGTTCATACATGTAGCGGTGTAGATATTTCCCCGTTTATACAGATAGCAGTGTAGATATTTCCATGTTTATACAGATAGCGGAGTAGATATTTCCAAGTTTATACAGATAACGGTGTAGATATCTCCATCTTAATACAGATGGCGGTGTAGATATATATATGTTCATACAGATAGCGGTGCAGATATTTCCAAGTTCATACAGATGGCGGTGAAGATATTTCCATGTTTATAGAGATAGCGGTGTAGTTATTTCCATGTGTAAAGGGATAGCTTTGTAGATATTTCCATGTATATGCAGATAGCTGTGTAGATATTTCCATTTTCATGCAGATAGCGGTGCAGATATTTCCATGTTCAAACAGATAGCGGTGTAGATATTTCCATGTTCATACAGATAGTGGTGTAGATATTTCCATGTTTATACAGATAGCGGTGAAGATATATGCATGTTTACACAGACAGCGGTGTAGGTATTTCCATGTTCATACAGATAGCGGTGTAGATATTTCCATGTTCATCCAGATGGCTGTGTAGATATATCCATGTCCATACAGATGGCGGTGAAGATATTTCCATGTTCGTACAGATAGCGGTGTAGATATTTCCATGTTCATACAGATATTGGTGTAGATATTTCCATGTTCAGATAGCGTTGTTGCTATTTCCATGTTCATGCAGATAGCGGTGTATATATTTCCATGTTCATCCAGATGGTTGTGTAGATATATCCATCTTCATACAGATGGCGGTGAAGATATTTCCATGTTCATAACGATAGCAGTGTAGATATTTCTATGTTCATACAGATAGTGGTGTAGATAATTCCATTTTCATACAGATAGCAGTGTAGTTATTTCCATGTGTAAAGACATAGCTGTGTAGATATTTCCATGTATATTCAGATAGCTGTGTAGATATTTCCATTTCCATGCAGATAGCGGTGTAGATACTTCTAAGTTCAAAAAGATAGCGGTGTAGATATTTCCAAGTTCATACAGATAGCGGTGTAGAAATTTCCATGTTTATACAGATAGCGGTGAAGATGTATGCCTGTTTACACAGATAGTGGTGTAGATATTTCCATGTTCATACAGATAGCGGTGTAGATATTTCCATGTTCATCCAGATGGCTGTGTAGATATATCCATGTTCATACATATGGCGTTGAAGATATTTCCATGTTCATACAGATAGCGGTTTAGATATTTCCATGTTCATACAGATAGCGGTGTAGATATTTCCATGTTTACAGATAGCGGTGTAGTTATTTCCATGTTCATCCATATGGCTCTGTAGATATATCCATGTTCATACAGATGGCGGTGAAGGTATTTCCATGTTCATACAGATAGCGGTGTAGATATTTCCATGTTCATACAGATAGCGGTGTAGATATTTCCAAGTTTATACAGGTAGCGGTGTAGATATCTCCTTCTTAATACAGATGGCGGTGTAAAGATTTATATGTTCATACAGATGGTGGTGCTGATATTTGCATGTTCATACAGATGGCGGTGTAGATATCTCCATGTTTATAGATATACTGGTGTAGTTATTTCCATATGTAAAGAGATAGCTTTGTAGACATTTCCATGTATATGCAGATAGCTGTGTAGATATTTCCATTTTCATGCAGATAGCGGTGTAGATATTTCCATGTTCAAACAGATAGCGGTGTAGGTATTTCCATGTTCATACAGATAGCGGTGTAGATATTTCCATGTTTATACAGATAGCGGTGTAGATATTTCCATGTTTATACAGATAGCGGTGTAGATATCTCCATCTTAATACAGATGGCGGTGTAGATATTTATATGTTCATTCAGATGGCGGTGCAGATATTTCCATGTTCATACAGATGGCGGTGTAGAGATTTCCATGTTTATAGGATAGCGGTGTAGTTATTTCCATGTGAAAAGAGATAGCTTTGTAGATATTTCCATGTATATGCAGATAGCTGTGTAGATATTTCCATTTTCATGCAGATAGCGGAGTAGATATTTCCATGTTCATACAGATAGCGGTGTAGATATTTCCATGTTTATACAGATAGCGGTGAAGATGTATGCATGTTTACACAGATAGCGGTGTAGATATTTCCATGTTCATACAGATAGCGATGTAGATATTTCCATGTTCATCCAGATGGCTGTGTAGATATATCCATGTTCATACAGATAGCGGTGTAGATATTTCCATGTTCAAACAGATAGTGCTGTAGATATTTCCATGTTCATGCAGATAGCGGTGTAGCTATTTCCATGTTCACACAGATAGCGGTGTAGATATTTCCATGTTCGTACAGATAGCGATGTAGATATTTCCATGTTCATACAGATAGCTGTGCTTATATTTCCATGTTCATACAGGTAACGTTGTAGATATTTCCCTGTTTATACAGATAGCAGTGTAGATATTTCCATGTTTATACAGATAGCGGTGAAGATATTTCCAAGTTTATACAGACAGCGGTGTAGATACCTCCATCTTAATACAGTTGACGGTGTAGATATTTATATGTTCATACAGATGGCGGTTTAGATATTTCCATGTTCATACAGATAGCGGTGTAGATATTTCCATGTTTACAGATAGCGGTGTAGTTATTTCCATGTTCATCCATATGGCTGTGTAGATATATCCATGTTCATACAGATGGCGGTGAAGATATTTCCATGTTCATACAGACAGCGGTGTAGATATTTCCATGTTCATACAGATAGCGGTGTAGGTATATCCATGTTAATACAGATAGTGCTGTAGATATTTCCATGTTCAAGCAGATAGCGGTGTAGCTATTTCCATGTTCATACAGATAGCGGTGTAGATATTTCCATGTTCGTACAGATTGCGGTGTAGATATTTCCATATTAATACAGATAGCGATGTTTATATCTCCATGTTTATACAGGTAGCGGTGTAGATATTTCCATGTTTATACAGATAGCGGTGTAGATATTTCCATGTTTATACAGATAGCGGTGTAGATATTTCCAAGTTTATACAGATAGCGGTGTAGATATCTCCATCTTAATACAGATGGCGGTGTAGAGATTTATATGTTCATAAAGATGGTGGTGCAGATATTTGCATGTTCATACAGATGGCGGTGTAGATATTTCCATGTTTATAGATATACTGGTGTAGTTATTTCCATGTGTGAAGAGATAGCTTTGTAGACATTTCCATGTATATGCAGATAGCTGTGTAGATATTTCCATTTTCATGCAGATAGCGGTGTAGATATTTCCATGTTCAAACAGATAGCGGTGTAGGTATTTCCATGTTCATACAGATAGTGGTGTAGATATTTCCATGTTTATACAGATAGCGGTGTAGATATTTCCATGTTTATACAGATAGCGGTGTAGATATCTCCATCTTAATACAGAAGGCGGTGTAGATATTTATCTGTTCATTCAGATGGCGGTGCAGATATTTCCATGTTCATACAGATGGCGGTGTAGATATTTCCATGTTTATAGGATAGCGGTGTAGTTATTTCCATGTGAAAAGAGATAGCTTTGTAGATATTTCCATGTATATGCAGATGGCGGTGTAGATATTTCCATATTTATAGGATAGCGGTGTAGTTATTTCCATGTGAAAAGAGATAGCTTTGTAGATATTTCCATGTATATGCAGATAGCTGTGTAGATATTTCCATTTTCATGCAGATACCGGTGTAGATATTTCCATGTTCAAACAGATAGCGGTGTAGATATTTCCATGTTCATACAGATAGCGGTGTAGATATTTCCATGTTCCTACAGATATCGGTGCTGATATTTCCATGTTTATACAGGTAGCGGTGTAGATATTTCCATGTTTGTACAGATAGCGGTGTAGATATTTCCATGTTTATACAGATAGCGGTGTAGATATTTCCGTGTTCATACAGATAGCGGTGTAGATATTTCCATGTTCATACAGATAGTGGTGTAGATATTTCCATGTTCATACAGATAGCGGTGTAGCTATTTCCATGTTCATACAGATAGCGGTGTAGATATTTCCATGTTCATCCAGATGGCTGTGTAGATATATCCATGTTCATACAGATGGCGGTGAAGATATTTCCATGTTCATACAGATAGCGGTGTAGATATTTCCATGTTCATCCAGACGGCTGTGTAGATATATCCATGTTCATACAGATGGCGGTGAAGATATTTCCATGTTTATACAGATAGCGGTGAAGATGTATGCATGTTTACACAGATAGCGGTGTAGATATTTGCATGTTCATACAGATAGTGGTGTAGATATTTCCATGTTCATACAGATAGAGGGGCTGATATTTCCATGTTCATACAGATAGCGGTGCTGATATTTCCATGTTTATACAGGTAGCGTTGTAGATATTTCCATGTTTATACAGATATTGGTGTAGATACCTCCATCTTAATTCAGATGGCGATGTAGATATTTATATGTTCATAAAGATGGCCGTGCAGATATTTCCATGTTCATACAGATGGCGGTGTAGATATATCCATGTTCATACAGATAGCGGTGTAGTTATTTCCATGTGTAAAGAGATAGCAGTGTAGATATTTCCATGGATATGCAGATAGCAGTGTAGATATTTCCATTTTCATGCAGATAGCGGTTTAGATATTTCCATGTTTAAACAGATAGCGGTGTAGATATTTCCATGTTCATACAGATAGCGGTGTAGATATTTCCATGTTTATACAGATAGCGGTGAAGATGTATGCATGTTTACACAGATAGCGGTGTAGATATTTCCATGTTCATACAGATAGCGGTGTAGATATTTCCATGTTCATCCAGATTGCTGTGTAGATATATCCATGTTCATACAGATAGCGGTGTAGATATTTCCATGTTCATACAGATAGTGCTGTAGATATTTCCATGTTCATGCAGATAGCGGTGTAGCTATTTCCATGTTCATACAGATAGCTGTGTAGATATTTCCATGTTCGTAGAGATAGCGGTGTAGATATTTCCATGTTCATACAGATAGCGGTGCTTATATTTCCATGTTCATACAGGTAACGATGTAGATATTTCCCTGTTTATACAGATAGCAGTGTAGATATTTCCATGTTTATACAGATAGCGGTGTAGATATTTCCAAGTTTATACAGATAGCGGTGTAGATATCTCCATCTTAATACAGTTGGCGGTGTAGATATTTATATGTTCATACAGATGGCGGTGCAGATATTTCCATGTTCATACAGATGGCGGTGAAGATATTTCCATGTTTATAGAGATACCGGTGTAGTTATTTCCATGTGTAAAGGGATAGCTTTGTAGATATTTCCATGTACATGCAGATTGCTGTGTAGATATTTCCATTTTCATGCAGATAGCGGTGTAGATATTTCCATGTTCCTACAGATAGCGGTATAGATATTTCCATGTTCATACAGATATTGGTGTAGATATTTCCTTGTTCATACAGATGGCGGTGTAGCTATTTCCATGTTCATGCAGATAGCGGGGTAGATATTTCCATGTTCATCCAGATGGCTGTGTAGATATATCCATGTTCATACAGATGGCGGTGAAGATATTTCCATGTTCATACAGCTGGCGGTGTAGCTATTTCCATGTTCATACAGATAGCGGTGTAGATATTTCCATCTTCATCCAGATGGCTGTTTAGACATATCCATGTTCATACAGATGGCGGTGAATATAATTCCATGCTCATACAGATAGCGGTGAAGATATTTCCATGTTCATACAGATAGTGGTGTAGATATTTCCATCTTCATACTGATAGAGGGGCTGATATTTCCATGTTCATACAGATAGCGGTGCTGATACTTCCATGTTTATACAGGTAGCGTTGTAGATATTTCCATGTTTATACAGATAGCGGTGTAGATATCTCCATCTTAATACAGATGGGGATGTAGATATTTATATGTTCATACAGATGGCCGTGCGGATATTTCCATGTTCATACAGATGGCGGTGTAGATATATCCATGTTCGTACAGATAGCGGTGTAGTTATTTCCATGTGTAAAGAGATAGCGGTGTAGATATTTCCATATATATGCAGATAGCTGTGTAGATATTTCCATTTTCATACAGATAGCGGTTTAGATATTTCCATGTTCAAACAGATAGCGGTGTAGATATTTCCATGTTCATACAGATAGCGGTGTAGATATTTCCATGTTTATACAGATAGCGGTGAAGATGTATGCATGTTTACACAGATAGCGGTGTAGATATTTCCATGTTCATACAGATAGCGGTGTAGATATTTAAATGTTCATCCAGATGGCTGTGTAGATATATCCATGTTCATACAGATAGCGGTGTAGATATTTCCATGTTCATGCAGATAGCGGTGTAGATATTTCCATGTTCATCCAGATGGCTGTGTAGATATATCCATGTTCATACAGATGGTGGTGCTGATATTTCCCTGTTTATACAGCTAGCGGTGTAGATATTTCCATGTTTATACTGATAGCGGTGTATATATTTCCATGTTTATACAGATAGCGGTGTAGATATTTCCATGTTTATACAGATAGCGGTGTAGGTATCTCCATCTTAATACTGATAGCGGTGTAGATATTTATAAGTTCATACAGATGGCGGTGCAGATATTTCCATATTCATGCAGATAGCGGTGTAGATATTTCCATGTTCATCCAGATGGCTGTGTAGATATATCCATGTTCATACAGATGGTGGTGCTGATATTTCCCTGTTTATACAGCTAGCGGTGTAGATATTTCCATGTTTATACTGATAGCGGTGTATATATTTCCATGTTTATACAGATAGCGGTGTAGATATTTCCATGTTTATACAGATAGCGGTGTAGGTATCTCCATCTTAATACTGATAGCGGTGTAGATATTTATAAGTTCATACAGATGGCGGTGCAGATATTTCCATGTTCATACAGATGGCGGTGTAGATATCTCCATGTTTATAGAGATAGCGGTGTAGTTATTTCCATGTATAAAGAGATTGCTTTGTAGATATTTCCATTTTCATGCAGATACCGGTGTAGATATTTCCATGTTCAAACAGATATCGTTGTAGATATTTCCATGTTCATACAGATAGCGGTGCTGATATTTCCGTGTTTATACAGGTAGTGGTGTAGGTATTTCCATGTTTATACAGATAGCGGTGTAGATATTTCCATGTTTATACAGATAGCGGTGTACATATTTCCATGTTCATACAGATACCGGTGTAGATATCTCCATCTTAATATAGATGGCCGTGTAGATATTTATATGTTCATACAGATGGCGGTGCAGATATTTCCATGTTCATACAGATAGCGGTGTTGATATTTCCATGTTCATACAGATAGCGGTGTTGTTATTTCCATGTGTAAAGAGATAGCTGTGTAGATATTTCCATGTATATGCAGATAGCTGTGTAGATATTTCCATTTTCATGCAGATAGCGGTGTAGATATTTCCATGTTCAAACAGATAGCGGTGTAGATATTTCCATGTTCATCCAGATAGCGGTGTAGATATTTCCATGTTTATACAGATAGCAGGGAAGATATATGCATGTTTACACAGATAGCGGTCTAGATATTTCCATGTTCATCCAGATGGCTGTGTTGATATATCCAAGTTCATACAGATAACGGTGTTGATATTTCCATGTTCATACAGATAATGGTGTAGATATTTCCATGTTCATACAGATAGCGGTGTATCTATTTCCATGTTCATGCAGATAGCGGTGTAGATTTTTCCATGTTCATCCAGATGGCTGTGTAGATATATGCATGATCATACAGATGGCGGTGAAGGTATTTCCATGTTCGTACAGATAGCGGTGTAGATATTTCCATGTTCATGAAGATAGCGGTGTAGATATTTCCATGTTCATACAGATATCGGTGCTTATATTTCCATGTTTATACAGGTAGCGGTGTAGATATTTCCATGTTTATACAGATAGCAGTGTAGATATTTCCATGTTTATACAGATAGCGGTGTAGATATTTCCAAGTTCATACAGATAGTGGTGTAGATATTTTCATGTTCATACAGATAGCGGTGTATCTATTTCCATGTTCATACAGATAGCGGTGTAGATATTTCCATGTTCATACAGATAGCGGTGTAGATATTTCCATGTTCATACAGATAGCGGTGTAGCTATTTCCATGTTCATACAGATAGTGGTGTAGATATTTCCATGTTCATACAGATGGCTGTGTAGACATATCCATGTTCATACAGATGGCGGTGAAGGTAATTCCATGTTCATACAGATAGCGGTGTAGATAATTCCATGTTCATTCAGATATTGGTGTAGATATTTCCATGTTCGTACAGATTGAGGGGCTGATATTTCCATGTTCATACAAATAGCGGTGTTGATAATTCCATGTTTATACAGGTAGCAGTGTAGATATTTCCATGTTCATCCAGATGGCTGTGTAGATATATCCATGTTCATACAGATGGCGGTGAAGATATTTCCATGTTCATACAGATATTGGTGTAGATATTTCCATGTTCATACTGATAGCGGTGTAGCTATTTCCATGTTCATACAGATAGCGGGGTAGATATTTCCATGTTCATCCAGATGGCTGTGTAGATATATCCATGTTCATACAGATAGCGGTGTAGATATTTCCAAGTTCATACAGATAGTGGTGTAGATATTTTCATGTTCATACAGATAGCGGTGTAGCTATTTCCATGTTCATACAGATATGGGTGTAGCTATTTCCATGTTCATGAAGGTAGCGGTGTAGATATTTCCATGTTCATCCGGATTGCTGTGTAGATATATCCATGTTCATACAGATGGTGGTGAAGATATTTCCATGTTCATACAGATATTGGTGTAGATATTTCCATGTTCATACTGATAGCGGTGTAGCTATTTCCATGTTCATACAGATAGCGGGGTAGATATTTCCATGTTCATCCAGATGGCTGTGTAGATATATCCATGTTCATACAGATAGCGGTGTAGATATTTCCATGTTCATCCAGATGGCTGTGTAGATATATCCATGTTCATACAGATAGCGGTGTAGATATTTCCATGTTCATACAGATAGTGCTGTAGATATTTCCATGTTCATACAGATTGCGGTGTAGCTATTTCCATGTTCATACAGATAGCGGTGTAGATATTTCCATGTTCGTACAGAGAGCGGTGTAGATATTTCCATGTTCATACAGATAGAGGTGCTTATATTTCCATGTTCATACAGGTAGCGGTGTAGATATTTCCCCGTTTATACAGATAGCAGTGTAGATATTTCCATGTTTATACAGATAGCGGTGTAGATATTTCCAAGTTTATACAGATAACGGTGTAGATATCTCCATCTTAATACAGATGGCGGTGTAGATATTTATATGTTCAAACAGATAGCGGTGCAGATATTTCCAAGTTCATACAGATGGCGGTGTAGATATTTCCATGTTTATAGAGATAGCGGTGTAGTTATTTCCATGTGTAAAGGGATAGCTTTGTAGATATTTCCATGTATATGCAGATAGCTGTGTAGATATTTCCATTTTCATGCATATAGCGGTGCAGATATTTCCATGTTCAAACAGATAGCGGTGTAGATATTTCCATGTTCATACAGATAGTGGTGTAGATATTTCCATGTTTATACAGATAGCGGTGAAGATATATGCATGTTTACACAGACAGCGGTGTAGGTATTTCCATGTTCATACAGATAGCGGTGTAGATATTTCCATGTTCATCCAGATGGCTGTGTAGATATATCCATGTTCATACAGATGGCGGTGAAGATATTTCCATGTTCGTACAGATAGCGGTGTAGATATTTCCATGTTCATACAGATATTTGTGTAGATATTTCCATGTTCATACAGATAGCGGTGTTGCTATTTCCATGTTCATGCAGATAGCGGTGTAGATATTTCCATGTTCATCCAGATGTCTGTGTAGATATATCCATGTTCATACAGATGGCGGTGAAGATATTTCCAGGTTCATACAAATAGCGGTGTAAATATTTCCATGTTTATTCAGATAGTGGTGTAGATATTTCCATGTTCATACAGATAGCGGTGTAGCTATTTCCATGTTCATACAGATAGCGGGGTAGATATTTCCATGTTCATCCAGATGGCTATGTAGATATATCCATGTTCATACAGATAGCGGTGTAGATATTTCCATGTTCATCCAGATGGCTGTGTAGATATATCCATGTTCATACAGATAGCGGTGTAGATATTTCCATGTTCATACAGATAGTGCTGTAGATATTTCCATGTTCATACAGATTGCGGTGTAGCTATTTCCATGTTCATACAGATAGCGGTGTAGATATTTCCATGTTCGTACAGATAGCGGTGTAGATATTTCCATGTTCATACAGATAGAGGTGCTTATATTTCCATGTTCATACATGTAGCGGTGTAGATATTTCCCCGTTTATACAGATAGCAGTGTAGATATTTCCATGTTTATACAGATAGCGGTGTAGATATTTCCAAGTTTATACAGATAACGGTGTAGATATCTCCATCTTAATACAGATGGCGGTGTAGATATTTATATGTTCATACAGATAGCGGTGCAGATATTTCCAAGTTCATACAGATGGCGGTGTAGATATTTCCATGTTTATAGAGATAGCGGTGTAGTTATTTACATGTGTAAAGGGATAGCTTTGTAGATATTTCCATGTATATGCAGATAGCTGTGTAGATATTTCCATTTTCATGCAGATAGCGGTGCAGATATTTCCATGTTCAAACAGATAGCGGTGTAGATATTTCCATGTTCATACAGATAGTGGTGTAGATATTTCCATGTTTACACAGATAGCGGTGAAGATATATGCATGTTTACACAGACAGCGGTGTAGGTATTTCCATGTTCATACAGATAGCGGTGTAGATATTTCCATGTTCATCCAGATGGCTGTGTGGATATATCCATGTTCATACAGATAGCGGTGTAGATATTTCCATGTTCATCCAGATGGCTGTGTAGATATATCCATGTTCATACATATGGCGTTGAAGATATTTCCATGTTCATACAGATAGCGGTTTAGATATTTCCATGTTCATACAGATAGCGGTGTAGATATTTCCATGTTTACAGATAGCGGTGTAGTTATTTCCATGTTCATCCATATGGCTGTGTAGATATATCCATGTTCATACAGATGGCGGTGAAGGTATTTCCATGTTCATACAGATAACGGTGTAGATATTTCCATGTTCATACATATAACGGTGTAGATATTTCCATGTTCATAGAGATAGCGGTGTAGATATTTCCATGTTCAAACAGATAGCGGTGTAGATATTTCCAAGTTTATACAGGTAGCGGTGTAGATATCTCCATCTTAATACAGATGGCGGTGTAAAGATTTATATGTTCATACTGATGGTGTTGCAGATATTTCCATGTTCATACAGATGGCGGTGTAGATATTTCCATGTTGATAGATATACTGGTGTAGTTATTTCCATGTGTAAAGAGATAGCTTTGTAGATATTTCCATGTATATGCAGATAGCTGTGTAGATATTTCCATTTTCATGCAGATAGCGTTGTAGATATTTCCATGTTCAAACAGATAGCGGTGTAGATATTTCCATGTTCATACAGATAGCGGTGTAGATATTTCCATGTTCGTACAGATATCGGTGTAGATATTTCCATGTTCATACAGATAGCGGTGTAGATATTTCCATGCTTATACAGTTAGCGGTGAAGATGTATGCATATTTACACAGATAGCGGTGTAGATATTTCCATGTTCATCCAGATGGCTGTGTTGATATATCCATGTTCATACAGATGGCGGTGAAGATATTTCCATGTTCGTACAGATAGCGGTGTAGATATTTCCATGTTCATACAGATATTGGTGTAGATATTTCCATGTTCATTCAGATAGCGGTGTAGCTATTTCCATGTTCATGCAGATAGCGGTGTAGATATTTCCTTGTTCATCCTGGTGGCTGTGAAGATATATCCATGTTCATACAGATGGCGGTGAAGATATTTCCATGTTCATACAGATAGCGGTGTAAATATTTCCATGTTCATACAGATAGTGGCGTAGGTATTTCCATGTTCATACAGATAGCAGTGTAGCTATTTCCTTGTTCACACAGATAGTGGTGGAGATATTTCCATGTTCATACAGAGAGAGGGCCTGATATTTCCATGTTCATACAGATAGCGGTGCTGATATTTCCATGTTTATACAGGTAGCGGTGTAGATATTTCCATGTTTATGCAGATAGCGGTGTAGATATTTCCATGTTTATACAGATAGCGGTGTAGATATCTCCATCTTAATACAGATGGCGGTGTAGATATTTATATGTTCATACAGATGGCGGTGCAGATATTTCCATGTTCATACAGATGGCGGTGTAGATATTTCCATGTTTATAGACATAGCGGTGTAGTTATTTCCATGTGTAAAGAGATAGCTTTGTAGATATTTCCATGTATTTGCAGATAGCTGTGTAGATATTTCCATTTTCATGCAGATAGCGGTGTAGATATTTCCAAGTTCATACAGATAGCGGTGTAGATATTTCCATGTTTATACATATAGCGGTGTAGATATCACCATCTTTATACAGATGGCAGTGTAGATATTTATATGTTCATACAGATGGCCGTGCAGATATTTCCATGTTCATACAGATGACGGTGTAGATATTTCCATGTTCATACAGATAGCGGTGTAGTTATTTCCATGTGTAAAGAGA
This sequence comes from Gorilla gorilla gorilla, assembly GCF_029281585.2. Classification (NCBI taxonomy): domain Eukaryota; kingdom Metazoa; phylum Chordata; class Mammalia; order Primates; family Hominidae; genus Gorilla; species Gorilla gorilla. The sequence continues at coordinate 1,599,965 of NC_073233.2, read as the reverse complement.
TAACTGTGTAGGTATTTAAATGTATATGCAGATAGCTGTGTAGATATTTCCATTTTCATGCAGATAGCGGTTTAGATATTTCCATGTTCAAACAGATAGCGGTGTAGACATTTCCATGTTCATACAGAGGGCGGTGCTGATATTTCCATGTTTATACAGTTAGAGGTGTAGATATTTCCATGTTTATACAGATAGTGGTGTAGTTATTTCCATGTTTATACAGATAGCGGTGTAGTTATTTCCATGGTCGTACAGATAGTGGTGTAGATATTTCCATGTTTATACAGATAGCGGTGTAGATATCTCCATCGTAATACAGATGGCGGTGAAGATATTTCCATGTTCATACAGATAGCGGTGTAGATATTTCCATGTTCATACAGATAGCGGTGTAGATATTTCCATGTTCGTACAGATAGTGGTGTAGATATTCCCATGTTCATACATATAGCGGTGTAGATATTTCCATTTTCATCCAGATGGCTTTGTAGATGTATCCATGTTCGTACAGATGGCGGTGAAGATATTTCCATGTTCATACAGATGGCGGTGTAGATATTTCTGTGTTCATACAGATAGCGGTGCTGATATTTCCATGTTTATACAGGTAGCGCTGTAGATATTTCCATGTTTATGCAGTTAGCGGTGTAGATATTTCCATGTTTATACAGATAGCGGTGTAGATATTTCCATGTTTATACAGATAGAGGTGTAGATATCTCCATCTTAATACAGATTGCGGTGTAGATATTTATATGTTCATACAGATGGCGGTGCAGATATTACCATGTTCATACAGATAGCGGTGTAGTTATTTCCATGTGTAAAGAGATAGCTGTGTAGATATTTCCAAGTATATGCAGATAGCTGTGTAGATATTTCCATTTTCATGCAGATAGCGGTTTAGATATTTCCATGTTCAAACAGATAGCGGTGTAGACATTTCCATGTTCATACAGAGGTCGGTGCTGATATTTCCATGTTTATACAGTTAGAGGTGTAGATATTTCCATGTTTATATAGATTGCGGTGAAGATGTGTGCATGTTTACACAGATAGCGGTGTAGATATTTCCAAGTTCATACTGATAGCGGTGTAGGTATTTCCATGTTCATCCAGATGGCTGTGTAGATATGTCCATGTTCATACAGATAGCGGTGTAGATATTTCCATGTTCATACAGGTAGTGGTGTAGATATTTCCATGTTCATACAGATAGCGGAGTAGATATTTCCATGTTCATGCTGATAGCGGTGTAGATATTTCCATGTTCGTACAGATAGCGGTGTAGATATTCCCATGTTCATACATGTAGCGGTGTAGATATTTCCATTTTCATCCAGATGGCTGTGTAGATATATCCATGTTCGTACAGATGGCGGTGAAGGTATTTCCATGTTCATACAGATGGCGGTGTAGATATTTCCATGTTCATAAAGATAGCGGTGCTGATATTTCCATGTTTATACAGGTAGCGGTGTAGATATTTCCATTTTTATACAGATAGCGGTGTACATATTTCCATGTTTATACAGATAGCGGAGTAGATATTTCCATGTTTATACAGATAGAGGTGTAGATATCTCCATCTTAATACAGATGGCAGTGTAGATATTTATATGTTCATACAGATGGTGGTGCAGACATTTCCATTTTCATACAGATGGCGGTGTAGATATTACCATGTTCATACAGATAGCGGTGTTGTTATTTCCATGTGTAAAAAGATATCTGTGTAGATATTTCCATGTATATGCAGATAGCTGTATAGATATTTCCATTTTCATGCAGATAGCGGTGTAGATATTTCCATGTTCAAACAGATATCGGTGTAGATATTTCCATGTTCATACAGATAGCGGTGTAGATATTTCCACGTTTATACAGATAGCGATGAAGATGTATGCATGTTTACACAGATAGCGGTTTAGATATTTCCATGTTTATCCAGATGGCTGTGTAGATATATCCATGTTCATACAGATAGCGGTGTAGATATCTCCATGTTCTTACAGACAGTGGTGTAGATATTTCCATGTTCATACAGATAGCGGTGTAGCTATTTCCAAGTCCCTGCAGATAGCGGTGTAGATATTTCCATGTTCATCCAGATGGTTGTGTAGATATATCCATCTTCATACAGATGGCGGTGAAGATATTTCCATGTTCATAAAGATATCAGTGTAGATATTTCCATGTTCATACAGATAGTGGTGTAGATAATTCCATGTTCATACAGATAGCGGTGTAGTTATTTCCATGTGTAAAGAGATAGCTGTGTAGATATTTCCATGTATATTCAGATAGCTGTGTAGATATTTCCATTTTCATGCAGATAGCGGTGTAGATACTTCTAAGTTCAAAAAGATAGCGGTGTAGATATTTCCAAGTTCATACAGATAGCGGTGTAGAAATTTCCATGTTTATACAGATAGCGGTGAAGATGTATGCCTGTTTACACAGATAGTGGTGTAGATATTTCCATGTTCATACAGATAGCGGTGTAGATATTTCCATGTTCATCCAGATGGCTGTGTAGATATATTCATGTTCATACAGACGGCGTTGAAGATATTTCCATGTTCATGCAGATAGCGGTGTAGATATTTCCATGTTCATCCAGATGGCTGTGTTGATATATCCATGTTCATACAGATGGCGGTGAAGATATTTCCATGTTCGTACAGATAGCGGTGTAGATATTTCCATGTTCATACAGATATTGGTGTAGATATTTCCATATTCATTCAGATAGTAGTGTGGCTATTTCCATGTTCAAACAGATTGCGGTGTAGCTATTTCCATGTTCATACAGATAGCGGTGTAGATATTTCCATGTTCGTACAGATTGCGGTGTAGATATTTCCATGTTAATACAGATAGCGATGCTTATATTTCCATGTTTATACAGGTAGCGGTGTAGATATTTCCATGTTTATACAGATAGCGGTGTAGATATTTCCATTTTTATACAGATAGCGGTGTAGATATTTCCAAGTTTATACAGATAGCGGTGTAGATATCTCCATCTTAATACAGATGGCGGTGTAGAGATTTATATGTTCATACAGATGGTGGTGCAGATATTTGCATGTTCATACAGATGGCGGTGTAGATATTTCCATGTTTATAGATATACTGGTGTAGTTATTTCCATGTGTGAAGAGATAGCTTTGTAGACATTTCCATGTATATGCAGATAGCTGTGTAGATATTTCCATTTTCATGCAGATAGCGGTGTAGATATTTCCATGTTCAAACAGATAGCGGTGTAGGTATTTCCATGTTCATACAGATAGCGGTGTAGATATTTCCATGTTTATACAGATAGCGGTGTAGATATTTCCATGTTTATACAGATAGCGGTGTAGATATCTCCATCTTAATACAGAAGGCGGTGTAGATATTTATATGTTCATTCAGATGGCGGTGCAGATATTTCCATGTTCATACAGATGGCGGTGTAGATATTTCCATGTTTATAGGATAGCGGTGTAGTTATTTCCATGTGAAAAGAGATAGCTTTGTAGATATTTCCATGTATATGCAGATAGCTGTGTAGATATTTCCATTTTCATGCAGATACCGGTGTAGATATTTCCATGTTCAAACAGATAGCGGTGTAGATATTTCCATGTTCATACAGATAGCGGTGTAGATATTTCCATGTTCCTACGGATATCGGTGCTGATATTTCCATGTTTATCCAGGTAGCGGTGTAGATATTTCCATGTTTGTACAGATAGCGGTGTAGATATTTCCATGTTTATACAGATAGCGGTGTAGATATTTCCATTTTCATGCAGATAGCGGTGTAGATATTTCCATGTTCAAACAGATAGCGGTGTAGATATTTCCAAGTTCATAGAGATAGCGGTGTAGATATTTCCATGTTTATTCAGATAGCGGTGAAGATGTATGCATGTTTACACAGATAGCGGTGTAGGTATTTCCATGTTCATACAGATAGCGGTGTAGATATTTCCATTTTCATCCAGATGACTGTGTAGATATTTCCATGTTCATACACATGGCGGTGAAGATATTTCCATGTTCCTACAGATAGCGGTGTAGATATTTCCATGTTCATACAGATATTTGTGTAGATATTTCCATGTTCATACAGATAGCGGTGTAGCTATTTCCATGTTCATGCAGATAGCGGGGTAGATATTTCCATGTTCATCCAGATGGCTGTGTAGATATATCCATGTTCATACAGATGGCGGTGAAGATATTTCCATGTTCATACAGATGGCGGTGTAGCTATTTCCATGTTCATACAGATAGTGGTGTAGATATTTCCATGTTCATCCAGATGGCTGTTTAGACATATCCATCTTCATACAGATGGAGGTGAATATAATTCCATGCTCATAAAGATAGCGGAGTAGATATTTCCATGTTCATACAGATAGTGGTGTAGATATTTCCATGTTCATACAGATAGAGGGGCTGATATCTCCATGTTCATACAGATAGCGGTGCTGATACTTCCATGTTTATACAGGTAGCGTTGTAGATATTTCCATGTTTATACAGATAGCGGTGTAGATATCTCCATCTTAATACAGATGGCGATGTAGATATTTATATGTTCATACAGATGGCCGTGCAGATATTTCCATGTTCATACAAATGGCGGTGCAGATATTTCCATGTTCATACAGATAGCGGTGAAGTTATTTCCATGTGTAAAGAGATAGCGGTGTAGATATTTCCATGTATATGCAGATAGCTCTGTAGATATTTCCATTTTCATGCAGATAGCGGTTTAGATATTTCCATGTTCAAACAGATAGCGATGTAGATATTTCCATGTTCATACCCATAGCGGTGTAGATATTTCCATGTTTATACAGATAGCAGTGTTGATATCTCCATGTTTATAGAGATAGCTGTGTTTATTCTTCCCTGTTTTACAGATAGCAGTGTAGATATTTCTATGTTTATACGGATAGCGGTGTAGATATTTCCATGTTTATAGAGATAGTGGTGTTGTTATTTCCATGTTTATACAGATAACGGTGTAGATATTTCCATGTTTATACGGATAGCGGTGTAATTATTTCCAAGTATATACAGATAGCGGTGTAGATATCTCCATCTTAATATAGATGGCGGTGTAGATATTTATATGTTCATTCAGATGGTGGTGCAGATATTTCTATGTTCATACAGATGGCGGTGTAGATATTTCCATGTTTATAGAGATAGTGGTGTAGTTATTTCCATGTGTAAAGAGATAGCTTTGTAGATAGTTCCATGTATATGCAGATAGCTGTGAAGATATTTCCATTTTCATGCAGATAGCGGTGTAGATATTTCCATGTTCATACAGATAGCGGTGTAGATATTTCCATGTTTATACAGATAGCGGTGAAGGTGTATGCATGTTCACACAGATAGCGGTGTAGATATTTCCATGTTCATACAGATAGCGGTGTAGATATTTCCATGTTCATCCAGATGGCTGTGTAGATATATCCATGTTCATACAGAAGGCGGTGAAGATATTTCCATGTTCGTACAGATAGCGGTGTAGTTATTTCCATGCTCATACAGATATTGGTGTAGATATTTCCAAGTTCATACAGATAGCGGTGTAGCTATTTCCATGTTCATGCAGATAGCGGTGTAGATATTTCCATGTTCATCCAGATGGCTGTGTAGATATATCCATTTTCATACAGATGGCGGTGAAGATATTTCCATGTTCATACAGATAGCGGTGTAGATATTTCCATGTTCATACAGATAGTGGTGTAGATATTTCCATGTTCATACAGAGACAGGGGCTGATATTTCCATGTTCACACAGATAGCGGTGCTGATATTTCCATGTTTATACAGGTAGCGGTGTAGATATTTCCATGTTTATACAGATAGCGGTGTAGGTATCTCCATCTTAATACAGATGGCGGTGTAGATATTTATATGGTCATACAGATAGCCGTGCAGATATTTCCATGTTCATACAGATGGCGGTGTAGATATTTCCATGTTCATACAGATAGCGGTGTAGTTATTTCCATGTGTAAAGAGATAGCGGTGTAGATATTTCCATGTATATGCAGATAGCTGTGTAGATATTTCCATGTTCATACAGATAGCGGTGTAGATATTTCCATGCTCATCCAGATGACTGTGTAGATATATCCATGTTCATACAGATAGCGGTGTAGATATTTCCATGTTCATACAGATAGCGGTGTAGATATTTCCATGTTCATACAGTTAGCGGTGTAGATATTTCCATGTTCATAAGATGGCAGTGTAGATATTTACATGTTCATACAGATGGCGGTGTAGATATTTCCATGTTCATACAGAGGGCGGTGTAGATATTTCCATGTTCATACAGATAGCGGTGTAGATATTTCCATCTTCATACAGATAGCAGTGTAGATATTTTCATGTTTATACCAATAGCGGTGTAGATATTTCCATGTTCATACAGTTAGCGGTGTAGATATTTCCTTGTTCATACAGATGGCGGTGTAGATATTTCAAAGTTTATAGAGATAGCGCTGTAGATATTTCCATACTTATAGAGAAATCTGTGTAGATATTTCCATGTATATTCAGATAGCTGTGTAGATATTTCCATGTTCATGCAGATAGCGGTGTAGATATTTCCATATTCTTCCAGATGCCGGTGTACATATATCCATGTTCATACAGATGGCGATGAAGATATTTCCATGTTCATACAGATGGCGGTGTAGATATTTCCATGTTCATACAAATGGCGGTGTAGATATTTCCCTATTCATAGAGATAGCGGTGTAGATATTTCCATGTTCATACAAATAGCGGTGTAGATATTTCCATGTTCATAGAGATGGCGGTGTACATATTTCCATGTTTATGCAGATAGCGGTATAGATATTAAATGTTTATAGCGATGGTGGTGTAGATATTTCCATGTTTATTGAGATGGCGGTCTAGATATTTCCATGTTTATAGGGATAGAGGTGTAGTTATTTCCAAGTTTATAGAGACAGCGTTGTAGATATTTCCATGTTTATACAGATAGCGGTGAAGATATTTCCATGTTTATACAGATAGCGGTGTAGATATTTCCATGTTTATACAGATAACAGTGTAGATATTTCCATGTTTATAGAGATAGTGGTGAAGATAATTTCAATTTTATACAGATAGCAGTGTACATATTTCCAAGTTCATACAGATAGCGGTGTAGATATTTCCATGTTCATACAGATAGCGGTGTAGATATTTCCATGTTCATACCAATAGCGGTGTAGATATTTCCATGTTCATACAGTTAGCGTTGTAGATATTTCCATGTTTATAGAGATGGCGGTGTAGATATTTTCATGTTTACACAGATGGCGGTGTAATTTCCATGTTTACACAGATTGCGTTGTAGACATTTCCATGTTTACACAGATAGCTGTGTGGATATTTCCATGTTTATGCAGATAGCGGTGTAGATATTTCCATGTTTATAAAGATAGCGGTGCGGATATTTCCATGTTTATACAGATAGTTGGGCAGATATTTCCATGTTTATACAGATAGCGGTGTAGATATTTCCATCTTAATACAGATGGCGGTGTAGGTATGTCCTTGTTCGTACAGATGGCGGTGTAGATATTTCCATGTTCATACAGATGGCGGTGTAGATATTTCGAAGTTTATGGAGACAGCGCTGTAGTTATTTCCATATTCATAGAGAAATCTGTGTAGATGTTTCCATGCATATGCAGACAGCTGTGTAGATATTTCCATGTTCATGCAGATAGCGGTGTAGATATTTCCATGTTCATCCAGATGCCGGTGTAGATATATCTATGTTCATACAGATGGCAGTGAAGATATTTCCATGTTCATACAGATGGCGGTGTAGATATTTCTATGTTCATACAAATGGCGGTGTAAATATTTCCAAGTTCATAGAGATGGCGGTGTAGATGTTTCCATGTTCATACAAATGGCAGTGTAGATATTTCCATATTCATAGAGATGGCGTTGTAGATATTTCCATGTTTATACAGATAGCAGTGTAGTTATTTCCATGTTTATAGAGATAGCAGTGTAGATAATTTCAATTTTATACAGACAGCTGGGTAGATATTTCCATGTTCATACAGATAGCGGTGTAGATATTTCCATCTTCATACAAATAGTGGGGTAAATATTTCTATGTTCATACAGATAGCATTGTAGATATTTCCATGTTCATACAGATAGCGGTGTAGATATTTCCATGTTCATACAGATGGCGGTGTAGATATTTACATGTTCATACAGATGGCGGTGTAGATATTTCCATGTTCGTACAGATGGCATTGTAGATATTTCCATGTTCATACAGGTGCCGGTGTAGATATTTCCATGTTCATACAGATGGCGGTGTAGATATTTCGAAGATTATACAGATAGCGCTGTAGTTATTTCCATATTTATAGAGAAATATGTGTAGATATTTTCATGTATATGCAGATAGCTGTGTAGATATTTCCATGTTCATGCAGATAGCGGTGTAGATATTTCCATATTCATCCAGATGCCGGTGTCGATATATCCAAGTTCGTACAGATGGCGGTGAAGATATTTCAATGTTCATACAGATGGCGATGTAGATATTTCCAGGTTCATACAAATGGCGGTGTAGATATTTCCATGTTCATAGAGATGGCGGTGTAGATATTTCCATGTTCATACAAATGGCGGTGTAGTTACTTCCATGTTCATAGACATGGCGGTTTAGATATTTCCATGTTTATACAGATAGCAGTGTAGCTATTTCCATGTTTATAGAGATAGTGGTGTAGATAATTTCAATATTATACAGATAGCTGTGTGGATATTTGCATGTTCATACAGATAGCGGTGTAGATATTTCCATGTTCATACAGATAGCGTTGTAGATATTTCCATATTCATACAGAGAGCGGTGTAGATATTTACATGTTCATGCAGAATGCGGTGCAGATATTTTCATGTTCATACCAATAGCGGTGTAGATATTTCCGTGTCCATACAGTTAGCGTTGTAGATATTTCCATGTTCATACAGATGGCGGTGTAGATATTTCCATGTTCATACAGATGGCGGTGTAGATATTTCCATGTTCGTACGGATGGCAGTGTAGTTATTTCCATGTTCATAATGGTGGCGGCGTGGATATTTCCATGTTTATACAGATAGCAGTGTAGTTATTTCCATGTTTATAGAGATAGCAGTGTAGATATTTCCATTGATATACAGATAGCTGTGTAGATATTTGCATGTTCATACAGATAGCGGTGTAGATATTTCCATGTTCGTACAGATAGCGGTTTAGATATTTCCATGTTCATACAGATAGCGGTGTAGATATTTCCATGTTCATACAGATAACGGTGTAGATATTTCCATGTTCATACAGATAGCGGTGTAGATATTTCCATGTTCATACAGTTAGCGGTGTAGATATTTCCATGTTCATACAGATGGTGGTGTAGATATTTACATGTTCATACAGATGGCGGTGTGGATATTTCCATGTTCGTACAGATGGCGGTGTAGATATTTCCATCTTCATAGAGATGGCGGTGTAGATATTTTCATGTTTATGCAGAGAGCGGTATAGATATTTCCATGTTTATACAGATGGTGGTGTAGACATTTCCATGTTTATAGAGAAGGCGGTCTAGATATTTCCATGTTTATAGAGATAGTGGTGTAGTTATTTCCAAGTTTATAGAGACAGCGTTGTAGATATTTCCATGTATATACAGATAGCGGTGAAGATATTTCCCTATTTATACAGATAGCGGTGTAGATATTTCCATGTTTATACAGATAGCAGTGTAGATATTTCCATGTTCATAGAGATAGTGGTGTAGATAATTTCAATTTTATTCAGAGAGCAGTGTAGATATTTCCAAGTTCATAAAGATAGCGGTGTAGATATTTCCACGTTTATAGAGATGGCGGTGTAGATATTTCCATGTCCATACAGATGGCGGTGTAGATATTTCCATGTTTATGGGGATGGCGGAGTAGATATTTTCATGTTTTCATAGATGGCGGTGTAGATATTTCCATGTTTACACAGATAGGGGTGTAGACGTTTCCATGTTTACAAAGAGAGCGGTGTGGATATTTCCATGTTTTTGCAGACAGAAGTGTAGATATTTCCATGTTTATACTGATAGCGGTATAGATATTTCCAAGTTTATACTGATGGCGGTGTAGATATTTCTCTGTTTATAGAGATGGCAGTCTAGATATTTCCATGTTAACAGAGATAGTGTTGTAGTTATTTCCAAGTTTATAGAGACAGCGGTGTAGATATTTCCAAGTTTATACAGATAGCGGTGTAGATATTTCCATGTTTATACAGATAGCGGTGTAGATATTTCCATGTTTACACAGATAGCGGTGTGTATATCTCCATGTTTATACAGATGGCGGTGTAGATATTTCCATGTTCATACAGATGGCGGTGTAGATATTTCCATGTTCATTCAGATGGCGCTGTAGATATTTCCAAGTTTATAGAGATAGCGGTGTACTTATTTCCGTGTTTATGGATAAAGCTGTGTAGATATTTCCATGTATATGCAGATAGCTGTGTAGATATTTCCATGTTCATACAGATAGCAGTGTAGATAATTCCACATTTATAGAGATGGCGGTGTTGATATTTCTACGTTCATTCAGATGGCGGTGTAGATATTAATATGTTTATAGAGATGGCCGTGTGGATATTTCCATGTTTATACAGATGGCGGTGTAGATATTTCTATGTTTATAGATTAGGCGGTGTAGATATTTCCATGTTTATACAGAAAGCGGTGTAGATATTTCCATGTTTACCCAGACAGCGGTGTAGACCTTTCCATGTTTACACAGATATCGTTGTAGATATTTACATGTTTGTAGAGATAGCGGTTTAGTTATTTCCATGTTTATACAGATAGCGCTGAAGGTATTTCCATGTTTACACAGATAGCAGTGTGGATATTTCCATGTTTATACACATAGCGGTGTAGATATTTCCATCTTAATACAGATGGTGGTGTAGATATTTCCATGGTCCTACAGATGGCGGTGTAGATATTTCCATGTTCATACAGATGGTGGTGTAAATATTTTGAAGTTTATAGAGATAGCAGTGTAGTTATTTCCATGTTTATAGAGAAATCTGTGTAGATATTTCCGTGTATATGCAGATAGCTGTGTAGATATTTCCATGTTCATCCAGATGCCGTGTAGATATATCCATGTTCATACAGATGGCGGTGAATATATTTCCATGTTCATACAGATGGCGGTGTAGATATTTCCATGTTCATTCACATGGAGGTGTAGATAATTCCATGTTCTTAGAGATGGCGGTGTAGATATTTCCATGTTCATACAAATGGCGGTGTAGATATTTCCATGTTCATAGAGATGGCGGTGTAGATATTTCCATGTTTATACAGACAGCGGTGTAGATATATCCATGTTTATACAGATAGCAGTATAGATATTTCCATGTTTATACAGATGACGGTGTACATATTTCTATGTTTTTAGAGACGGCGGTCTAGATATTTCCATGTTTACAGAGATAGTGTTGTAGTTATTTCCAAGTTTGTAGAGATAGCTGTGTAGATATTTCCATGTTTATACGGATAGCGGTGTAGATATTTCCATGTTTATATAGATAGCGGTGTAGATATTTACATGTTTATAGAGATGGCTGTCTAGATATTTTCTTGTTTATACAGATAGGATTGCAGATATTTCCATGTTTACAGAGATAGCGGTGTAGATATTTCCAATTTTATAGAGATAGCGGTGTAGATGTTTCCAATTTTATACAGATAGAAGTGTAGATATTTCCATGTCCATACAGATAGCGGTGTAGATATTTCCACGTTTATAGAGATGGCGGTGTACATATTTCCGTGTTCATACAGAGGGCGTTGTAGACATTTCCATGTTTATAGAGATGGAGGTGTAGATATTTCCATGTTTATACAGATGTTTGTGCAGATATTTCCATGTTTATAGAGATGGCGGTGTAGATATTTCCATGTTTGTACAGACAGCGGTGTAGATATTTCCATGTTTACACAGATAGCGGTGTGGATATCTCCATGTTTCTACAGATAGCGGTGTAGATATTTCCATGTTTATACAGATAGCGGTGTAGATATTCCATCTTAATGCAGATTTCGGTGTAGATATTTCCATGTTCCTACAGATGGCGGTGTAGATATTTCCATGTTCATACAGATGGCGCTGTAGATATTTCCAAGTTTATAGAGATAGCGGTGTAGTTATTTCCATGTTTATAGATAAAGCTGTGTAGATATTTCCATGTACATGCAGATAGCTGTGTAGATATTTCCATGTTCATACAGATAGCAGTGTAGATAATTCCACCTTTATAGAGATGGAGGTGTAGATATTTCTACATTCATTCAGATTATGGTGTAGATATTAATATGTTTATAGAGATGGCGGTTTGGATATTTCCATGTTTACACAGATGGCGCTGTAGATATTTCTATGTTTATAGAGAAGTCGGTGTAGATATTTCCATGTTTATACAGAAAGCGGTGTAGATATTTCCATGTTTACACAGACAGCGGTGTAGGCCTTTCCATGTTTACACAGATATCGTTGTAGATATTTACATGTTTATAGAGATAGTGGTGTAATTATATCCATGTTTATACAGATAGCGCTGAAGATATTTCCATGTTTACACAGATGGCAGTGTGGATATTTCCATGTTTATACACATAGCGGTGTAGATATTTCCATCTTAATACAGATAGTGGTGTAGATATTTCCATGTTCCTAGAGATGGCGGTGTAGATATTTCCAAGTTCATACAGATGGTGGTGTAGACATTTCCATGTTTAGTCATATAGCATTGTAGATATTTACATGTTTATATAGATAGCGGTGTGGTTATTTCCATGTTTATACAGATAGCGGTGAAGATATTTCCATGTTTACACAGATAGCGGTGTGGATATTTCCATCTTTATACAGATAGCGGTGTAGATATTTCCATGTTTATACTGATAGCGGTGCAGATATTTCCATGTTTATACAGATAGCGGTGAAGATATTTCCATGTTTATACAGGTAGCGATGTAGATATTTCCAAGTATATAGAGATAGCGTTGTAAATATTTCCATGTTTATACAGATAGCGGTGTAGATATTTCCATCTTAATACAGATGGCGTTGTAGATATTTCCTTGTTCATACAGATGGCGGTGCAGATATTCCCATGTTCGTACAGATGGCGGTGTAGATATTTCCATGTTTATAGCGATGGCGGTTTAGATATTTCCATGTTTATTCAGATAGCGGTGTAGATATTTCCATCTTTATAGAGATAGCGGTGTAGATATTTCCACGTTTATACAGATGTCGGTGTAGATATTTCCATGTTTATAGAGATGGCGGTGTAGATACTTCTACGTTTATACAGGTGGCGGTGTAGATGCTTCCTTCTTTATATACATAGCGGTGTAGATATCTCCATGTTCATACAGATGGCGGTGTAGATATTTCCATGTTCGTACAGATGACGGTGTAGATATTTCCATGTTTATAGCGATGGCAGTGTAGTTATTTCCATGTTTATTCAGATAGCGGTGTAGATATTTCCATCTTTATACAGATAGCGGTGTAGATATTTCCATGTTTATAGAGATGGCGGTGTAGATATTTCTACGTTTATACAGGTGGCGGTGTAGATGCTTCCTTCTTTATATACATAGCGGTGTATACATCTCCATGTTCATACAGATGGCGGTTTATATATTTCCATCTTTATAGAGATGGCGGTATAGGTATTTCCATGTTTATAGAGATGGCGGTGAAGATATTTTCATGTTCCTACAGACGGCGGTGTAGATATTTCCATGTTTATAGATATGGCGGTGTAGATATTTCCACGTTTATAGAGATAGTGGTGTAGTTATTTCCAAGTTTATAGAGATAGCGGTGTAGATATTTCCATGTTTATACAGATAGCGGTGTAGTTATTTCCATGTTTATTCACAGAGCAGTGTAGATATTTACATGTTTGTAGAAATGGCGGTGTAGATATTTCGTTGTTCATACAGATAGCGGTGTAGATATTTCCATTCTTATAGACATAGCAGTGTAGATATTTCCATTTTTATACTAATAGCAGTGTGAATATTTCCAAGTTCATACAGACAGCGGTGTAGATATTTCCACCTTTATAGATATGGCGGTGTAGATATTTCCATGTTCATACGGTTGGCAGTGTAGATATTTCCATGTTTATACAGATGGCGGTGTATTTCCATGTTTACACAGATAGCGGTGTAGGTATTTCCATGTTTACACAGATAGCGGTGTAGACATTTCCATCTTTACACAGATAGCGTTGTAAATATTTACATGTTCATAGAGATAGCGGTGTAGTTATTTCCATGTTTATACAGAGAGCGGTGAAGATATTTCCATGTTTACACAGCAAGCGGTGCGGATATTTCCATGTTTATGCAAATACAAGTGTAGTTATTTCCATGTTTATAGAGATAGCAGTGTAGATATTTCCATTGATATACAGATAGCGGTGTAGATATTTCCATGTTCATACAGATAGCGGTGTAGATATTTCCATGTTCATACAGATGGCGGTGTAGATATTTACATGTTCATACAGATGGCGGTGTAGATATTTCCATATTCATACAGATGGCAGTGTAGATATTTCCATGTTCATACAGATAACGGTGTAGTTATTTCCATGTTCATACCAATAGCGGTGTAGATATTTCCATGTTCATACAGTTAGCGGTGTAGATATTTCCATGTTCATACAGATGGCGGTGTAGATATTTACATGTTCATACAGATGGCGGTGTGGATATTTCCATGTTTTTGCAGACAGAAGTGTAGATATTTCCATGTTTATACAGATAGCGGTGCGAATATTTCCATGTTTATACAGATAGTTGGGCAGATATTTCCATGTTTATACAGATAGCGGTGTTGATATTTCCATCTTAATACAGATGGCGGTGTAGATATGTCCATGTTCATACAGATGGCGGTGTAGATATTTCCATGTTCATACAGAGGGCAGTGTAGATATTTAGATGTTCATACAGATAGCGGTGTAGATATTTCCATGTTCATACAGATAGTAGTGTAGATATTTTCATGTTTATACCAATAGCGGTGTAGATATTTCCATGTTCATACAGTTAGCGGTGTAGATATTTCCATGTTCATACAGATGGCGGTGTAGATATTTCAAAGTTTATAGAGATAGCGCTGTAGATATTTCTATACTTATAGAGAAATCTGTGTAGATATTTCCATGTATATTCAGATAGCTGTGTAGATATTTCCATGTTCATGCAGATAGCGGTGTAGATATTTCCATATTCTTCCAGATGCCGGTGTACATATATCCATGTTCATACAGATGGCGATGAAGATATTTCCATGTTCATACAGATGGCGGTGTAGATATTTCCATGTTCATACAAATGGCGGTGTAGATATTTCCCTATTCATAGAGATAGCGGTGTAGATATTTCCATGTTCATACAAATAGCGGTGTAGATATTTCCATGTTCATAGAGATGGCGGTGTACATATTTCCATGTTTATGCAGATAGCGGTATAGATATTAAATGTTTATAGCGATGGTGGTGTAGATATTTCCATGTTTATTGAGATGGCGGTCTAGATATTTCCATGTTTATAGGGATAGAGGTGTAGTTATTTCCAAGTTTATAGAGACAGTGTTGTAGATATTTCCATGTTTATACAGATAGCGGTGTAGATATTTTCATGTTTACACAGATGGCGGTGTAGATATTTCCATGTTTACACAGATTGCGTTGTAGACATTTCCATGTTTACACAGATAGCGGTGTGGATATTTCCATGTTTATGCAGATAGCGGTGTAGATATTTCCATGTTTATAAAGATAGCGGTGCGGATATTTCCATGTTTGTACAGATAGTTGGGCAGATATTTCCATGTTTATACAGATAGCGGTGTAGATATTTGCATCTTAATACAGATGGCGGTGTAGGTATGTCCTTGTTCGTACAGATGGCGGTGTAGATATTTCCATGTTCATACTGATGGCGGTGTAGATATTTCGAAGTTTATGGAGACAGCGCTGTAGTTATTTCCATATTCATAGAGAAATCTGTGTAGATGTTTCCATGCATATGCAGACAGCTGTGTAGATATTTCCATGTTCATGCAGATAGCGGTGTAGATATTTCCATGTTCATCCAGATGCCGGTGTAGATATATCCATGTTCATACAGATGTCGGTGAAGATATTTCCATGTTCATACAGATGGCGGTGTAGATATTTCTATGTTCATACAAATGGCGGTGTAAATATTTCCAAGTTCATAGAGATGGCGGTGTAGATGTTTCCATGTTCATACAAATGGCGGTGTAGATATTTCCATATTCATAGAGATGGCGTTGTAGATATTTCCATGTTTATACAGATAGCGGTGAAGTTATTTCCATGTTTATAGAGATAGCGGTGTAGATAATTTCAATTTTATACAGACAGCTGGGTAGATATTTCTATGTTCATACAGATAGCGGTGTAGATATTTCCATCTTCATACAAATAGCGGGGTAAATATTTCTATGTTCATACAGATAGCATTGTAGATATTTCCATGTTCATACAGATAGCGGTGTAGATATTTCCATGTTCATACAAATGGCGGTGTAGATATTTACATGTTCATACAGATGGCGGTGAAGATATTTCCATGTTCGTACAGATGGCATTGTAGATATTTCCATGTTCATACAGGTGCCGGTGTAGATATTTCCATGTTCATACAGATGGCGGTGTAGATATTTCGAAGTTTATACAGATAGCGCTGTAGTTATTTCCATATTTATAGAGAAATATGTGTAGATATTTTCATGTATATGCAGATAGCTGTGTAGATATTTCCATGTTCATGCAGATAGCGGTGTAGATATTTCCATGTTCATCCAGATGCCGGTGTTGATATATCCATGTTCGTACAGATGGCGGTGAAGATATTTCAATGTTCATACAGATGGCGGTGTAGATATTTCCAGGTTCATACAAATGGCGGTGTAGATATTTCCATGTTCATAGAGATGGCGGTGTAGATATTTCCATGTTCATACAAATGGCGGTGTAGTTACTTCCATGTTCATAGACATGGCGGTTTAGATATTTCCATGTTTATACAGATAGCAGTGTAGCTATTTCCATGTTTATAGAGATAGTGGTGTAGATAATTTCAATATTATACAGATAGCTGTGTGGATATTTGCATGTTCATACAGATAGCGGTGTAGATATTTCCATGTTCATACACATAGCGTTGTAGATATTTCCATATTCATACAGAGAGCGGTGTAGATATTTACATGTTCATGCAGAATGCGGTGCAGATATTTTCATGTTCATACCAATAGCGGTGTAGATATTTCCGTGTCCATACAGTTAGCGTTGTAGATATTTCCATGTTCATACAGATGGCGGTGTAGATATTTACATGTTCATACAGATGGCGGTGTAGATATTTCCATGTTCGTACGGATGGCAGTGTAGTTATTTCCATGTTCATACTGGAGGCGGCGTAGATATTTCCATGTTTATACAGATAGCAGTGTAGTTATTTCCATGTTTATAGAGATAGCAGTGTAGATATTTCCATTGATATACAGATAGCTGTGTAGATATTTGCATGTTCATACAGATAGCGGTGTAGATATTTCCATGTTCGTACAGATAGCGGTTTAGATATTTCCATGTTCATACAGATAGCGGTGTAGATATTTCCATGTTCATACAGATAACGGTGTAGATATTTCCATGTTCATACAGATAGCGGTGTAGATATTTCCATGTTCATACAGTTAGCGGTGTAGATATTTCCATGTTCATACAGATGGTGGTGTAGATATTTACATGTTCATACAGATGGCGGTGTGGATATGTCCATGTTCGTACAGATGGCGGTGTAGATATTTCCATCTTCATGGAGATGGCGGTGTAGATATTTTCATGTTTATGCAGAGAGCGGTATAGATATTTCCATGTTTATACAGATGGTGGTGTAGACATTTCCATGTTTATAGAGAAGACGGTCTAGATATTTCCATGTTTATAGAGATAGTGGTGTAGTTATTTCCAAGTTTATAGAGACAGCGTTGTAGATATTTCCATGTATATACAGATAGCGGTGAAGATATTTCCCTATTTATACAGATAGCGGTGTAGATATTTCCATGTTTATACAGATAGCAGTGTAGATATTTGCATGTTCATAGAGATAGTGGTGTAGATAATTTCAATTTTATTCAGAGAGCAGTGTAGATATTTCAAGTTCATAAAGATAGCGGTGTAGATATTTCCACGTTTATAGATATGGCGGTGTAGATATTTCCATGTCCATACAGATGGCGGTGTAGATATTTCCATGTTTATGGGGATGGTGGAGTAGATATTTTCATGTTTTCGCAGATGGCGGTGTAGATATTTCCATGTTTACACAGATAGCGGTGTAGACATTTCCATGTTTACACAGAGAGCGGTGTGGATATTTCCATGTTTTTGCAGACAGAAGTGTAGATATTTCCATGTTTATACAGATAGCGGAGTAGATATTTCCATGTTTATAGAGATGGCGGTGTAGATATTTCCATGTTCCTACAGAGGGCGGTGTAGGTATTTCCATGTTCATACAGATGGCGGTGAAGATATTTGCATGTTCATCCAGATGTATGTGTACATATTTCCATGATAATACAGATGGTGGTGTAGATATTTCCATGTTCATACAGATTTCGTGGTAGATATTTCCAAGTTCATACAGATGGCGGTGAAGATATTTCCATGTTCATACAGACGGCGGTGTAGATATTTCAATGTTTATAGAGATTGCGGTGAAGATATTTCCATGTTTATACAGATGGCCGTGTAGATATTCCCATTTTTCTTCAGATGGCGGTGTAGATATTTCCATGTTCATACAGTTAGCGGTGTAGATATTTCCATGTTCATGCAGATGGCGGTGTAGATATTTCCATCTTTATAGAGATAGCGGTGTAGATATTTCCATGTTCATACAGATAGCGGTTTAGATATTTCCATGTTTATAGAGATGGCGGTGTAGATATTTCCAAGTTCATACAGATGGCAGAGTAGATATTTCCATTTTTATAGAGATGGTGGTGTAGATATTTCCATTTTTATACAGATGGCGGTGCAGATATTTCCATGTTTATAGAGATAACGGTGTAGATATTTCCATGTTTATGAACATAGCGGTGTAAATATTTCCATGTTTATAGAGACAGCGGTGTAGACATTTCCATGTTAATAGAGACAGCATTCTAGATATTTCCATGTTTCTACAGATAGCGGTGTAGATATTTCAATGTTCATACAGATAGTAGTGTAGATATCTCCATGTTTATAGAGATAGCGGTGTAGACACTTAGCTGTTTTACAGATAGCAGTGTTGATATTTCCAAGTTTATACAGATAGCGGTGTAGATATTTCCATGTTTATACAGATAGCGGTGTAGATATTTCCATGTTTATACAGATAGCGTTGTAGATATTTCTATGCTTATACACTTAGCGGTGTAGATATTTCCATGTTTATACAGATAGCGGTGAAGATATTTCCATGTTTATACAGGTAGCGATGTAAATATTTCCAAGTTTATAGAGATAGCGGTGTAATTATTTCCATGTTTATACAGATAGCGGTGTAGATATTTCCATCCTAATACAGATGGCATTGTAGATATTTCCTTGTTCATACAGATGGCGGTGCAGATATTCCCATGTTCGTACAGATGGCGGTGTAGATATTTCCATGTTTATAGCGATGGCGGTGTAGATATTTCCTTGTTTATTTAGATAGCGGTGTAGATATTTCCATCTTTATACAGATAGCGGTGTGGATATTTCCATGTTTATAGAGATGGCGGTGTAGATATTTCTACGTTTATACAGGTGGCGGTGTAGATGCTTCGTTCTTTATATACATAACGGTGTAGATATCTCCATGTTCATACAGATGGCGGTTTAGATATTTCCATCTTTATAGAGATGGCGGTGTAGGTATTTCCATGTTTATAGAGATGGCGGTGTAGATAATTTCATGTTCCTACAGATGGCGGTGTAGATATTTCCATGTTTATAGATATTGCGGTGTAGATATTTCCACGTTTATAGAGATAGTGGTGTAGTTATTTCCAAGTTTATAGAGATAGCGGTGTAGATATTTCCATGTTTATACAGATAGCGGTGTAGTTATTTCCATGTTTATTCACAGAGCAGTGTAGATATTTACATGTTTGTAGAAATGGCGGTGTAGATATTTCGTTGTTCATACAGATAGCGGTGTTGATATTTCCATTCTTATAGACATAGCAGTGTAGATATTTCCATTTTTATACTAATAGCAGTGTGAATATTTCCAAGTTCATACAGACAGAGGTGTAGATATTTCCACCTTTATAGATATGGTGGTGTAGATATTTCCATGTTCATACGGTTGGCAGTGAAGATATTTCCATGTTTATACAGATGGCAGTGTAGATATTTACATGTTTATACAGATGGCGGTGTAAGTATTTCCATGTTTGCACAGATAGCGGTGTAGGTATTTCCATGTTTACACAGATAGCGGTGTAGACATTTCCATCTTTACACAGATAGCGTTGTAAATATTTACATGTTCATAGAGATAGCGGTGTAGTTATTTCCATGTTTATACAGAGAGCGGTGAAGATATTTCCATGTTTACACAGCTAGCAGTGCGGATATTTCCATGTTTATGCAAATAGCAGTGTAGTTATTTCCACGTTAATAGAGACAGCAGTGTAGATATTTCCATTGATATACAGATAGCTGTGTAGATATTTGTATGTTCATAGAGATAGCGGTGTAGATATTTCCATGTTTATTCAGATAGCGGTGTAGATATTTTCATGTTCATACAGTTAGCGGTGTAGATATTTCCATGTTCATACAAATGGCGGTGTAGATATTTCCATGTTCATAGAGATGACGGTGTAGATATTTCCATGTTCATGCAAATGGCGGTGTAGATATTTCCATGTTCATAGAGATGGTGGTGTAGATCTTTCCATGTTTATACAGATAGCAGTGTAGTTATTTCCATGTTTATAGAGATAGCAGTGAAGATATTTCCATTGATATACAGATAGCGGTGTAGATATTTGCATGTTCACACAGATAGCGGTGTAGATATTTCCATGTTCATACAGTTAGCGGTGTAGATATTTCCATGTTCATACAGATGGCGGTGTAGATATGTACATGTTCATACAGATGGCGGTGTAGATATTTCCATGTTCATACAGATAGCGGTGTAGATATTTCCATGTTCATACAGATAGCGGTGTAGATATTTCCATGCTCATACCAATAGCGGTGTAGATAATTCCATGTTCATACAGTTAGCGGTGTAGATATTTCCATGTTCATACAGATGGCGGTGTAGATATTTACGTGTTCGTACAGATGGCGGTGTAGATATTTCCATGTTCGTACGGATGGCAGTGTAGATATTTCCATGTTCATATAGGTGGCGGTGTAGATATTTACATGTTTATACAGATAGCAGTGTAGTTATTTCCATGTTTATAGAGATAGCAGTGTAGATATTTCCATTGATATACAGATAGCTGTGTAGATATTTGCATGTTCATACAGATAGCGGAGTACATATTTCCATGTTTATACAGATAGCGGTGTAGATATTTCCATGTTCATACAGATTGCGGTGTAGTTATTTCCATGTTCATGCAGTTAGCGGTGTAGATATTTCCATGTTCTTACAGATGGCCGTGTAGATATTTACATGTTCATACAGATGGCGGTGTAGATATTTCCATGTTCATGCAGATGGTGGTGTAGATATTTCCATGTTCATAAAGATAGCGGTGTAGATATTTCCATGTTCATACAGATAGCGGTGTAGATATTTCCATGTTCAGTTAGCGGTGTAGATATTTCCATGTTCATACAGATGGCGGTGCAGATATTTACATGTTCATACAGATGGCGGTGTAGACATTTACATGTTCATACAGATGGCGGTGTAGATATTTCCATGTTCATACAGATGGCGGTGTAGATATTTCCATGTTCATACAGATAGCGGTGTAGTTATTTCCATGTTCATACCAATAGCGATGTAGATATTTCCATGTTCATACAGTTAGCGGTGTAGATATTTCCATGTTCATACAGATGGCGGTGTAGATATTTACATGTTCATACAGATGGCGGTGTAGATATTTCCATGTTCGTACGGAAGGCAGTGTAGATATTTCCATGTTCATATAGGTGGCGGTGTAGATATTTCCATGTTTATACAGATAGCAGTGTAGTTATTTCCATGTTTATAGAGATAACAGTGTGGATATTTCCATTGATATACAGATAGCTGTGTAGGTATTTCCACGTTCATACAGATAGCGGTGTAGATATTTCCATGTTCGTACAGATAGCTGTGTAGATATTTCCATGTTCATACAGATAGCGGTGTAGATATTTCCATGTTCATACAGATAACGGTGTAGATATTTCCATGTTCATACAGATAGCGGTGTAGATATTTCCATGTTCGTACAGATAGCTGTGTAGATATTTATATGTTCATACAGATAGCGGTGTAGATGTTTCCATGTTCATACAGATAACGGTGTAGATATTTCCATGTTCATACAGATAGCGGTGTAGATGTTTCCATGTTCATACAGATAGCGGTGTAGATATTTCCATGTTCATACGGTTAGCGGTGTAGATATTTCCATGTTCATACAGATGGCAGTGAATATATTTACATGTTCATACAGATGGCAGTGTAGATATTTCCATGTTCGTACAGATGGCGCTGTAGATATTTCCATGTTCATAGAGATGGCGGTGTAGATATTTCCATGTTTATGCAGATAGCGGTATAGATATTTCCATATTTATACAGATGGTGGTGTAGATATTTCCATGTTTATAGAGATGGCGGTCTAGATATTTCCATGTTTACAGAGATAGTGGTGTAGTTATTTCCAAGTTTATAGAGACAGCGTTGTAGATATTTCCATGTTTATACAGATAGCAGTGAAGATATTTCCATGTTTATACAGATAGCGGTGTAGATATTTCCATGTTTATACAGATAGCAGTGTAGATATTTCCATGTTTATAGAGATAGTGGTGTAGATAATTTCAGTTTATACCGAGAGCAGTGTAGATATTTCCAAGTTCATACAGATAGTGGTGTAGATATTTCCACGTTTATAGAGATGGCGGTGTAGATATTTCCACGGTCATGCAGATGGCGGTGTAGATATTTCCATGTTCATACAAATGGCGGTGTAGGTATTTCCATGTTCATAGAGATGGCGGTGTAGATATTTCCATGTTCATACAAATGGCGGTGTAGATATTTCCATGTTCTTAGAGATGGCGGTGTAGATATTTCCATGTTTATACAGATAGCAGTGTAGTTATTTCCATGTTTATAGAGATTACAGTGTAGATATTTCCATTGATATACAGATAGCTGTGTAGATATTTGCATGTTCATACAGATAGCGATGTAGATATTTACATGTTCATACAGATGGCGGTGTAGATATTTCCATGTTCATACAGATGGCGGTGTAGATATTTCCATGTTCATACAGGTGGCGGTGTAGATATTCCCATGTTTATACAGATAGCAGTGTAGTTATTTCCATGTTTATAGAGATAGCATTGAAGATATATCCATTGATATACAGATAGCTGTGTAGATATTTGCATGTTCATACAGATAGCGGTGTAGATATTTCCATGTTCGTACAGATAGCGGTGTAGATATTTCCATGTTCATACAGATAGCGGTGTAGATATTTCCATGTTCATACAGATAACGGTGTAGATATTTCCATGTTCATACAGATAGCGGTGTAGATACTTCCATGTTCATACAGTTAGCGGTGAAGATATTTCCATGTTCATACAGATGGCGGTGTAGATATTTACATGTTCATACAGATGGCGGTATAGATATTTCCATGTTCGTACAGATGGCGGTGTAGATATTTCCATGTTCATAGAGATGGCGGTGTAGATATTTCCATGTTTATACAGATAGCAGTGGAGTTATTTCCATGTTTATAGAGATAGCAGTGTAGATATTTCCATTGATATACAGATAGCTGTGTAGATATTTGCATGTTCATACAGATAGCGGAGTACACATTTCCATGTTTATACAGATAGCGGTGTAGATATTTCCATGTTCATACAGATAGCGGTGTAGTTATTTCCATGTTCATACAGTTAGCGGTGTAGATATTTCCATGTTCTTACAGATGGCCGTGTAGATATTTACATGTTCATACAGATGGCGGTGTAGATATTTCCATGTTCATACAGGTGGCGGTGTAGATATTTCCATGTTTATACAGATAGCAGTTTAGTTATTTCCATGTTTATAGAGATAGCATTGTAGATATATCCATTGATATACAGATAGCTGTGTAGATATTTGCATGTTCATACAGATAGCGGTGTAGATATTTCCATGTTCGTACAGATAGCGGTGTAGATATTTCCATGTTCATACAGATAGCGGTTTAGTTATTTCCATGTTCATACCGATAACGGTGTAGATATTTCCATGTTCATACAGATAGCGGTGTAGATACTTCCATGTTCATACAGTTAGCGGTGAAGATATTTCCATGTTCACACAGATGGCGGTGTAGATAATTACATGTTCATACAGATGGCGGTATAGATATTTCCATGTTCGTACAGATGGCGGTGTAGATATTTCCATGTTCATAGAGATGGCGTTGTAGATATTTCCATGTATATACAGATAGCAGTGGAGTTATTTCCATGTTTATAGAGATAGCAGTGTAGATATTTCCATTGAGATACAGATAGCTGTGTAGATATTTGCATGTTCATACAGATAGTGGAGTACATATTTCCATGTTTATACGGATAGCGGTGTAGATATTACCATGTTCATACAGATTGCGGTGTAGTTATTTCCATGTTCATATAGTTAGCGGTGTAGATATTTCCATCTTCTTACAGATAGCCGTGTAGATATTTACATGTTCATACAGATGGCGGTGTAGATATTTCCATGTTCATACAGATGGCGGTGTAGATATTTCCATGTTCATACAGATAGCGGTGTAGATATTTCCATGTTCATACAGATAGCGGTGTAAATATTTCCAAGTTCATACAGTTAGCGGTGTAGATATTTCCATGTTCATACAGATGGCGGTGCAGATATTTCCATGTTCATACAGATGGCGGTGTAGACATTTACATCTTCATACAGATGGCGGTGTAGATATTTCCATGTTCATACAGATGGCGGTGTAGATATTTCCATGTTCATACAGATAGCGGTGTAGTTATTTCCATGTTCATACCAACAGCGGTGTAGATATTTCCATGTTCATACAGTTAGCGGTGTAGATATTTCCATGTTCATACAGATGGCGGTGTAGATATGTACATGTTCATACAGATGGCGCTGTAGATATTTCCATGTTCATACAGATAGCGGTGTAGATATTTCCATGTTCATACAGATAGCGGTGTAGATATTTCCATGCTCATACCAATAGCGGTGTAGATAATTCCATGTTCATACAGTTAGCGGTGTAGATATTTCCATGTTCATACAGATGGCGGTGTAGATATTTACGTGTTCGTACAGATGGCGGTGTAGATATTTCCATGTTCGTACGGATGGCAGTGTAGATATTTCCATGTTCATATAGGTGGCGGTGTAGATATTTCCATGTTTATACAGATAGCAGTGTAGTTATTTCCATGTTTATAGAGATAGCAGTGTAGATATTTCCATTGATATACAGATAGCTGTGTAGATATTTGCATGTTCATACAGATAGCGGAGTACATATTTCCATGTTTATACAGATAGCGGTGTAGATATTTCGATGTTCATACAGATTGCGGTGTAGTTATTTCCATGTTCATGCAGTTAGCGGTGTAGATATTTCCATGTTCTTACAGATGGCCGTGTAGATATTTACATGTTCATACAGATGGCGGTGTAGATATTTCCATGTTCATGCAGATGGTGGTGTAGATATTTCCATGTTCATACAGATAGCGGTGTAGATATTTCCATGTTCATACAGATAGCGGTGTAGATATTTCCATGTTCAGTTAGCGGTGTAGATATTTCCATGTTCATACAGATGGCGGTGCAGATATTTACATGTTCATACAGATGGCGGTGTAGACATTTACATGTTCATACAGATGGCGGTGTAGATATTTCCATGTTCATACAGATGGCGGTGTAGATATTTCCATGTTCATACAGATAGCGGTGTAGTTATTTCCATGTTCATACCAATAGCGATGTAGATATTTCCATGTTCATACAGTTAGCGGTGTAGATATTTCCATGTTCATACAGATGGCGGTGTAGATATTTACATGTTCATACAGATGGCGGTGTAGATATTTCCATGTTCGTACGGAAGGCAGTGTAGATATTTCCATGTTCATATAGGTGGCGGTGTAGATATTTCCATGTTTATACAGATAGCAGTGTAGTTATTTCCATGTTTATAGAGATAGCAGTGTGGATATTTCCATTGATATACAGATAGCTGTGTAGGTATTTCCACGTTCATACAGATAGCGGTGTAGATATTTCCATGTTCGTACAGATAGCTGTGTAGATATTTCCATGTTCATACAGATAGCGGTGTAGATATTTCCATGTTCATACAGATAACGGTGTAGATATTTCCATGTTCATACAGATAGCGGTGTAGATATTTCCATGTTCGTACAGATAGCTGTGTAGATATTTATATGTTCATACAGATAGCGGTGTAGATGTTTCCATGTTCATACAGATAACGGTGTAGATATTTCCATGTTCATACAGATAGCGGTGTAGATGTTTCCATGTTCATACAGATAGCGGTGTAGATATTTCCATGTTCATACGGTTAGCGGTGTAGATATTTCCATGTTCATACAGATGGCGGTGAATATATTTACATGTTCATACAGATGGCAGTGTAGATATTTCCATGTTCGTACAGATGGCGCTGTAGATATTTCCATGTTCATAGAGATGGCGGTGTAGATATTTCCATGTTTATGCAGATAGCGGTGTAGATATTTCCATATTTATACAGATGGTGGTGTAGATATTTCCATGTTTATAGAGATGGCGGTCTAGATATTTCCATGTTTACAGAGATAGTGGTGTTGTTATTTCCAAGTTTATAGAGACAGCGTTGTAGATATTTCCATGTTTATACAGATAGCAGTGAAGATATTTCCATGTTTATACAGATAGCGGTGTAGATATTTCCATGTTTATACAGATAGCAGTGTAGATATTTCCATGTTTATAGAGATAGTGGTGTAGATAATTTCAGTTTATACCGAGAGCAGTGTAGATATTTCCAAGTTCATACAGATAGTGGTGTAGATATTTCCACGTTTATAGAGATGGTGGTGTAGATATTTCCACGGTCATGCAGATGGCGGTGTAGATATTTCCATGTTCATACAAATGGCGGTGTAGGTATTTCCATGTTCATAGAGATGGCGGTGTAGATATTTCCATGTTCATACAAATGGCGGTGTAGATATTTCCATGTTCTTAGAGATGGCGGTGTAGATATTTCCATGTTTATACAGATAGCAGTGTAGTTATTTCCATGTTTATAGAGATTACAGTGTAGATATTTCCATTGATATACAGATAGCTGTGTAGATATTTGCATGTTCATACAGATAGCGATGTAGATATTTACATGTTCATACAGATGGCGGTGTAGATATTTCCATGTTCATACAGATGGCGGTGTAGATATTTCCATGTTCATACAGGTGGCGGTGTAGATATTTCCATGTTTATACAGATAGCAGTGTAGTTATTTCCATGTTTATAGAGATAGCATTGAAGATATATCCATTGATATACAGATAGCTGTGTAGATATTTGCATGTTCATACAGATAGCGGTGTAGATATTTCCATGTTCGTACAGATAGCGGTGTAGATATTTCCATGTTCATACAGATAGCGGTGTAGTTATTTCCATGTTCATACAGATAACGGTGTAGATATTTCCATGTTCATACAGATAGCGGTGTAGATACTTCCATGTTCATACAGTTAGCGGTGAAGATATTTCCATGTTCATACAGATGGCGGTGGAGATATTTACATGTTCATACAGATGGCGGTATAGATATTTCCATGTTCGTACAGATGGCGGTGTAGATATTTCCATGTTCATAGAGATGGCGGTGTAGATATTTCCATGTTTATACAGATAGCAGTGGAGTTATTTCCATGTTTATAGAGATAGCAGTGTAGATATTTCCATTGATATACAGATAGCTGTGTAGATATTTGCATGTTCATACAGATAGCGGAGTACATATTTCCATGTTTATACAGATAGCGGTGTAGATATTTCCATGTTCATACAGATAGCGGTGTAGTTATTTCCATGTTCATACAGTTAGCGGTGTAGATATTTCCATGTTCTTACAGATGGCCGTGTAGATATTTACATGTTCATACAGATGGCGGTGTAGATATTTCCATGTTCATACAGGTGGCGGTGTAGATATTTCCATGTTTATACAGATAGCAGTTTAGTTATTTCCATGTTTATAGAGATAGCATTGTAGATATATCCATTGATATACAGATAGCTGTGTAGATATTTGCATGTTCATACAGATAGCGGTGTAGATATTTCCATGTTCATAGAGATAGCGGTGTAGATATTTCCATGTTCATACAGATAGCGGTGTAGTTATTTCCATGTTCATACCGATAACGGTGTAGATATTTCCATGTTCATACAGATAGCGGTGTAGATACTTCCATGTTCATACAGTTAGCGGTGAAGATATTTCCATGTTCACACAGATGGCGGTGTAGATAATTACATGTTCATACAGATGGCGGTATAGATATTACCATGTTCGTACAGATGGCGGTGTAGATATTTCCATGTTCATAGAGATGGCGTTGTAGATATTTCCATGTATATACAGATAGCAGTGGAGTTATTTCCATGTTTATAGAGATAGCAGTGTAGATATTTCCATTGAGATACAGATAGCTGTGTAGATATTTGCATGTTCATACAGATAGTGGAGTACATATTTCCATGTTTATACGGATAGCGGTGTAGATATTACCATGTTCATACAGATTGCGGTGTAGTTATTTCCATGTTCATATAGTTAGCGGTGTAGATATTTCCATCTTCTTACAGATAGCCGTGTAGATATTTACATGTTCATACAGATGGCGGTGTAGATATTTCCATGTTCATACAGATGGCGGTGTAGATATTTCCATGTTCGTACAGATAGCGGTGTAGATATTTCCATGTTCATACAGATAGCGGTGTAAATATTTCCAAGTTCATACAGTTAGCGGTGTAGATATTTCCATGTTCATACAGATGGCGGTGCAGATATTTCCATGTTCATACAGATGGCGGTGTAGACATTTACATGTCCATACAGATGGCGGTGTAGATATTTCCATGTTCATACAGATGGCGGTGTAGATATTTCCATGTTCATACAGATAGCGGTGTAGTTATTTCCATGTTCATACCGATAGCGGTGTAGATATTTCCATGTTCATACAGTTAGCGGTGTAGATATTTCCATGTTCATACAGATGGCGGTGTAGATATTTACATGTTCATACAGATGGCGGTGTAGATATTTCCATGTTCGTAAGGATGGCAGTGTAGATATTTCCATGTTCATATAGGTGGCGGTGTAGATATTTCCATGTTTATACAGATAGCAGTGTAGTTATTTCCATGTTTATAGAGATAGCAGTGTGGATATTTCCATTGATATACAGATAACTGTGTAGGTATTTCCATGTTCATACAGATAGCGGTGTAGATATTTCCATGTTCGTACAGATAGCTGTGTAGATATTTCCATGTTCATACAGATAGCGGTGTAGATATTTCCATGTTCATACAGATAACGGTGTAGATATTTCCATGTTCATACAGATAGCGGTGTAGATATTTCCATGTTCATACAGATGGCGGTGTAGATATTTCCATGTTCATACAGTTAGTGGTGTAGATATTTCCATGTTCATACAATTGGCGGTGTAGATATTTCCATGTTCATAGAGATTGCGGTGTAGATCTTTCCATGTTTATACAGATAGCAGTGTAGTTATTTCCATGTTTATAAAGATAGCAGTGTAGATATTTCCATTGATATACAGATAGCGGTGTAGATATTTCCATGTTCATACAGATAGCGGTGTAGATATTTCCATGTTCTTACAGTTAGCGGTGTAGATATTTCAATGTTTATAGAGATAGTGGTGTAGACAATTTCAATTTATACCGAGAGCAGTGTAGATATTTCCAAGTTCATACAGATAGCGGTGTAGATATTTACATGTTCATACAGATGGCGGTGTAGACATTTCCATGTTCATACAGATGGCGGTGTAGATATTTCCATGTTCATACAGATGGCGGTGTAGATATTTACATGTTCATACAGATGGCGGTGTAGACATTTCCATGTTCATACAGATGGCGGTGTAGATATTTCCATGTTCATAGAGATAGCGGTGTAGTTATTTCCATGTTCATACCAATAGCGGTGTAGATATTTCCATGTTCATACAGTAGGCGGTGTAGATATTTCCATGTTCATACAGATGGCGGTGTAGATATTTACATGTTCATACAGATGGCGGTGTAGATATTTCCATGTTCATATAGGTGGCGGTGTAGATATTTCCATGTTTATACAGATAGCAGTGTATTTATTTCCATGTTTACAGAGATAGCAGTGTGGATATTTCCATTGATATACAGGTAGCTGTGTAGGTATTTTCATGTTCATACAGATAGCGGTGTAGATATTTCCATATTCGTACAGATAGCGGTGTAGATATTTCCATGTTCATACAGATAGCGGTGTAGATATTTCCATGTTCATAGAGTTAGCGGTGTAGATATTTCCATGTTCATACAGATGGCGGTGTAGATATTTACATGTTCATACAGATGGCGGTGTAGATATTTCCATGTTCATACAGATACCGGTGTAGATATTTCCATGTTCATACAGATAGCGGTGCTGATATTTCCATGTTCATCCAGATGGCTGTGTAGATATATCCATGTTCGTACAGATGGCGGTGAAGATATTTCCAGGTTCATACAAATAGCAGTGTAAATATTTCCATGTTTATTCAGATAGTGGTGTAGATATTTCCATGTTCATACAGATAGCGGTGTAGCTATTTCCATGTTCATACAGACAGCGGTGTAGATATTTCCATCTTCATCCATATGGCTGTGTAGACATATCCATGTTCATACAGATGGTGGTGAAGATAATTCCATGTTCATACAGATAGCGGTGTGGATATTTCCATATTCATACAGATAGTGGTGTAGATATTTCCATGTTCATACAGATAGAGGGGCTGATATTTCCATGTTCATACAGATAGCGGTGCTGATATTTCCATGTTTATACAGGTAGCGTTGTAGATATTTCCATGTTTATACAGATAGCGGTGTAGATATCTCCATCTTAATACAGATGGCTATGTAGATATTTATATGTTCATAAAGATGGCCGTGCAGATATTTCCATGTTCATACAGATGGCGGTGTAGATATATCCTTGTTCATACAGATAGCGGTGTAGTTATTTCCATGTGTAAATAGATAGCGGTGTAGATATTTCCATGTATATGCAGATAGCAGTGTAGATATTTCCTTTTTCATGCAGATAGCCGTTTAGATATTTCCATGTTCAAACAGATAGCGGTGTAGATATTTCCAAGTTCATACAGATAGCGGTGTAGATATTTCCATGTTAATACAGATAGCGTTGAACTTGTATGCATGTTTACACAGATAGCGGTGTAGATATTTCCATGTTCATACAGATAGCGGTGTAGATATTTCCATGTTCATCCAGATGGCTGTGTAGATATATCCATGTTCATACAGATAGTGGTGTAGATATTTCCATGTTCATACAGATAGTGCTGTAGATATTTCCATGTTCATGCAGATAGCGGTGTAGCTTTTTCCATGTTCATACAGATAGCGCTGTAGATATTTCCATGTTCGTACAGATAGCGGTGTAGATATTTCCATGTTCATACAGATAGCGGTGCTTATATTTCCATGTTCATACAGGTAACGGTGTAGATATTTCCCTGTTTATACAGATAGCAGTGTAGATATTTCCATGTTTATACAGATAGTGGTGTAGATATTTCCATGTTCATACAGATAGCGGTGCTTATATTTCCATGTTTATACAGGTAGCGTTGTAGATATTTCCATGTTTATACAGATAACGGTGTAGATATTTCCATGTTTATACAGATAGCGGTGTAGATATTTCCAAGTTTATACAGATAGCGGTGTAGTTATTTCCATCTTAATACAGTTGGCGGTGTAGATATTTATATGTTCAAACAGATGGCGGTGCAGATATTTCCATGTTCATACAGATGGCGGTGTAGATATTTCCATGTTTATAGAGATAGCGGTGTAGCTATTTCCATGTTCATACAGATAGCGGTGTAGATATTTCCATGTTCGTACAGATAGCGGTGTAGATATTTCCATGTTCATACAGATAGCGGTGCTTATATTTCCATGTTTATACAGGTAGCGATGTAGATATTTCCATGTTTATACAGATAGCGGTGTACATATTTCCATGTTTATACAGATAGCGGTGTAGATATTTCCAAGTTTATACAGATAGCGGTGTAGATATTTCCAAGTTTATACAGATAGCGGTGTAGTTATTTCCATCTTAATACAGTTGGCGGTGTAGATATTTATATGTTCTTACAGATGGCGGTGCAGATATTTCCATGTTCATACAGATGGCAGTGTAGATATTTCCATGTTAATAGAGATAGCGGTGTAGCTATTTCCATGTTCATACAGATAGCGGTGTAGATATTTCCATGTTCATACAGATAGTGGTGTAGATATTTCCATGTTCATACAGATAGCGGTGTAGCTATTTCCATGTTCATACAGATAGCGGTGTAGATATTTCCATGTTCATCCAGATGGCTGTGTAGATATATCCATGCTCATACAGATGACGGTGAATGTAATTCCATGTTCATACAGATAGCGGTTTAGATATTTCCATGTTCATTCAGATAGTGGTGTAGATATTTCCATGTTCATACCGATAGAGGGGCTGATATTTCCATTCTCATACTGATAGCGGTGCTGATATTTCCATGTTTATACAGATAGCGGTGTAGACATTTCCATGTTTATACAGATAGCGGTGTAGATATTTCCATGTTCATACAGATAGCGGTGTAGATATTTCCATATTCGTACAGATAGCGGTGTAGATATTTCCATGTTCATACAGATAGCGGTGTAGATATTTCCATGTTCATAGAGTTAGCGGTGTAGATATTTCCATGTTCATACAGATGGCGGTGTAGATATTTACATGTTCATACAGATGGCGGTGTAGATATTTCCATGTTCATACAGATACCGGTGTAGATATTTCCATGTTCATACAGATAACGGTGTAGATATTTCTATGTTCACACAGATAGCGGTGTAGATATTTCCATGTTCATACAGATAGCGGTGAAGATATTTCCATGTTCATACAGATGTCGGTGTAGATATTTACATGTTCATACAGATGGCGGTGTAGATATTTCCATGTTCATACAGATGGCGGTGTAGATATTTACATGTTCATACAGATGGCGGTGTAGACATTTCCATGTTCATACAGATGGCGGTGTAGATATTTCCATGTTCATACAGATAGCGGTGTAGATATTTCCATGTTCATACAGATAGCGGTGTAGATATTTAAATGTTCATACAGTTAGCAGTGTAGATATTTGTATGTTCATACAGATGGCGTTGTACATATTTACATGTTGATACAGATGGCGGTGTAGATATTTCCATGTTCATACAGATAGCGGTGTAGATATTTCCATTTTCATACAGATAGCGGTGTAGATATTTCCATGTTCATACAGATGGCGGTGTAGGTATTTCCATGTTCATACAGTTAGCGGTTTAGATATTTCCATTTTCATACAGATGGCGGTGTAGATATTTACATGTTCATACAGATGGCGGTGTAGTTATTTCCATGTTCATACAGATAGCGGTGTAGATATTTCCATGTTCATACAGATAGCGGTGTAGATATTTCCATGTTCATACAGATAGCGGTGTAGATATTTCCATGTTCATACCAATAGCGGTGTAGACATCTCCATGTTCGTATATTTAGCGGTGTAGATATTTCCATGTTCATACAGATGGCGAAGATATTTCCATGTTCATACAGATAGCGGTGTAGATATTTCCATGTTCATACAGTTAGCGGTGTAGATATTTCCATGTTCATACAGATGGAAGTGTAGATATTTCCATGTTCATAGAGATGGCGGTGTAGATATCTCCATATTTATACAGATAGCAGTGTAGTTATTTCCATGTTTATAGAGATAGCAGTGTAGATATTTCCATTGATATACAGACAGCTGTGTAGATATTTGCATGGTCATACAGATAGCGGTGTAGATATTACCATGTTCGTAAAGATAGCGGTGCAGATATTTCCATGTTCATACAGATAGCGGTGTAGATATATCCATGTTCATACAGATAGCGGTATAGATATTTAAATGTTCATACAGTTAGCGGTGTAGATATTTGCATGTTCATACAGATGGCG
This sequence comes from Gorilla gorilla gorilla, assembly GCF_029281585.2. NCBI lineage: Eukaryota > Metazoa > Chordata > Mammalia > Primates > Hominidae > Gorilla > Gorilla gorilla. The sequence continues at coordinate 1,565,110 of NC_073233.2, read as the reverse complement.
GAGTAGATATTTTCTTGTTGATACAGATGGCGGTGTAGATATTTCCATGTTCATACAGATAGTGGTGTAGATATTTCCATGTTCATACAGATAGCGGTGTAGATATTTCCATGTTCATACAGATAGCGGTGTAGATATTTCCATGTTCATACCAATAGCGGTGTAGACATTTCCATGTTCAAATATTTAGCGGTGTAGATATTTCCATGTTCATACAGATGGCGGTGAAGATATTTACATGTTCATACAGATGGCGGTGTAGATATTTCCATGTTTGTACGGAGGGCAGTGTAGATATTTCCATGTTCATACAGTTGGCGGTGTAGATATTTCCATGTTTATACAGATAGCAGTGTAGTTATTTCCATGTTAATAGAGATAGCGGTGTAGATATTTCCATTGATATACAGATAACTGTGTAGATGTTTGCATGTTCATACAGATAGCGGTGTAGATATTTCCATGTTCATACAGTTAGCGGTTTAGATATTTCCATGTTCATGCAGATGGCGGTGTAGATATTTACATGTTCATACAGATGGCGGTGTAGTTATTTCCATGTTCATACAGATAGCAGTGTAGTTATTTCCATGTTTATAAAGATAGCAGTGTAGATATTTCCATTGATATACAGATAGCGGTGTAGATATTTCCATGTTCATACAGATAGCGGTGTAGATATTTCCATGTTCTTACAGTTAGCGGTGTAGATATTTCAATGTTTATAGAGATAGTGGTGTAGACAATTTCAATTTATACCGAGAGCAGTGTAGATATTTCCAAGTTCATACAGATAGCGGTGTAGATATTTACATGTTCATACAGATGGCGGTGTAGACATTTCCATGTTCATACAGATGGCGGTGTAGATATTTCCATGTTCATACAGATGGCGGTGTAGATATTTACATGTTCATACAGATGGCGGTGTAGACATTTCCATGTTCATACAGATGGCGGTGTAGATATTTCCATGTTCATAGAGATAGCGGTGTAGTTATTTCCATGTTCATACCAATAGCGGTGTAGATATTTCCATGTTCATACAGTAGGCGGTGTAGATATTTCCATGTTCATACAGATGGCGGTGTAGATATTTACATGTTCATACAGATGGCGGTGTAGATATTTCCATGTTCATATAGGTGGCGGTGTAGATATTTCCATGTTTATACAGATAGCAGTGTATTTATTTCCATGTTTACAGAGATAGCAGTGTGGATATTTCCATTGATATACAGGTAGCTGTGTAGGTATTTTCATGTTCATACAGATAGCGGTGTAGATATTTCCATATTCGTACAGATAGCGGTGTAGATATTTCCATGTTCATACAGATAGCGGTGTAGATATTTCCATGTTCATAGAGTTAGCGGTGTAGATATTTCCATGTTCATACAGATGGCGGTGTAGATATTTACATGTTCATACAGATGGCGGTGTAGATATTTCCATGTTCATACAGATACCGGTGTAGATATTTCCATGTTCATACAGATAGCGGTGCTGATATTTCCATGTTCATCCAGATGGCTGTGTAGATATATCCATGTTCGTACAGATGGCGGTGAAGATATTTCCAGGTTCATACAAATAGCAGTGTAAATATTTCCATGTTTATTCAGATAGTGGTGTAGATATTTCCATGTTCATACAGATAGCGGTGTAGCTATTTCCATGTTCATACAGACAGCGGTGTAGATATTTCCATCTTCATCCATATGGCTGTGTAGACATATCCATGTTCATACAGATGGTGGTGAAGATAATTCCATGTTCATACAGATAGCGGTGTGGATATTTCCATATTCATACAGATAGTGGTGTAGATATTTCCATGTTCATACAGATAGAGGGGCTGATATTTTCATGTTCATACAGATAGCGGTGCTGATATTTCCATGTTTATACAGGTAGCGTTGTAGATATTTCCATGTTTATACAGATAGCGGTGTAGATATCTCCATCTTAATACAGATGGCTATGTAGATATTTATATGTTCATAAAGATGGCCGTGCAGATATTTCCATGTTCATACAGATGGCGGTGTAGATATATCCTTGTTCATACAGATAGCGGTGTAGTTATTTCCATGTGTAAATAGATAGCGGTGTAGATATTTCCATGTATATGCAGATAGCAGTGTAGATATTTCCTTTTTCATGCAGATAGCCGTTTAGATATTTCCATGTTCAAACAGATAGCGGTGTAGATATTTCCAAGTTCATACAGATGGCGGTGTAGATATTTCCATGTTCATACAGATAGCGGTGTAGATATTTCCATTTTCATACAGATAGCGGTGTAGATATTTCCATGTTCATACAGATGGCGGTGTAGGTATTTCCATGTTCATACAGTTAGCGGTTTAGATATTTCCATTTTCATACAGATGGCGGTGTAGATATTTACATGTTCATACAGATGGCGGTGTAGTTATTTCCATGTTCATACAGATAGCGGTGTAGATATTTCCATGTTCATACAGATAGCGGTGTAGATATTTCCATGTTCATACAGATAGCGGTGTAGATATTTCCATGTTCATACCAATAGCGGTGTAGACATCTCCATGTTCATATATTTAGCGGTGTAGATATTTCCATGTTCATACAGATGGCGAAGATATTTCCATGTTCATACAGATAGCGGTGTAGATATTTCCATGTTCATACAGTTAGCGGTGTAGATATTTCCATGTTCATACAGATGGAAGTGTAGATATTTCCATGTTCATAGAGATGGCGGTGTAGATATCTCCATATTTATACAGATAGCAGTGTAGTTATTTCCATGTTTATAGAGATAGCAGTGTAGATATTTCCATTGATATACAGACAGCTGTGTAGATATTTGCATGGTCATACAGATAGCGGTGTAGATATTACCATGTTCGTAAAGATAGCGGTGCAGATATTTCCATGTTCATACAGATATCGGTGTAGATATATCCATGTTCATACAGATAGCGGTATAGATATTTAAATGTTCATACAGTTAGCGGTGTAGATATTTGCATGTTCATACAGATGGCGGAGTAGATATTTTCTTGTTGATACAGATGGCGGTGTAGATATTTCCATGTTCATACAGATAGTGGTGTAGATATTTCCATGTTCATACAGATAGCGGTGTAGATATTTCCATGTTCATACAGATAGCGGTGTAGATATTTCCATGTTCATACCAATAGCGGTGTAGACATTTCCATGTTCAAATATTTAGCGGTGTAGATATTTCCATGTTCATACAGATGGCGGTGAAGATATTTACATGTTCATACAGATGGCGGTGTAGATATTTCCATGTTTGTACGGAGGGCAGTGTAGATATTTCCATGTTCATACAGTTGGCGGTGTAGATATTTCCATGTTTATACAGATAGCAGTGTAGTTATTTCCATGTTAATAGAGATAGCGGTGTAGATATTTCCATTGATATACAGATAACTGTGTAGATGTTTGCATGTTCATACAGATAGCGGTGTAGATATTTCCATGTTCATACAGTTAGCGGTTTAGATATTTCCATGTTCATGCAGATGGCGGTGTAGATATTTACATGTTCATACAGATGGCGGTGTAGTTATTTCCATGTTCATACAGATAGCAGTGTAGTTATTTCCATGTTTATAAAGATAGCAGTGTAGATATTTCCATTGATATACAGATAGCGGTGTAGATATTTCCATGTTCATACAGATAGCGGTGTAGATATTTCCATGTTCTTACAGTTAGCGGTGTAGATATTTCAATGTTTATAGAGATAGTGGTGTAGACAATTTCAATTTATACCGAGAGCAGTGTAGATATTTCCAAGTTCATACAGATAGCGGTGTAGATATTTACATGTTCATACAGATGGCGGTGTAGACATTTCCATGTTCATACAGATGGCGGTGTAGATATTTCCATGTTCATACAGATGGCGGTGTAGATATTTACATGTTCATACAGATGGCGGTGTAGACATTTCCATGTTCATACAGATGGCGGTGTAGATATTTCCATGTTCATAGAGATAGCGGTGTAGTTATTTCCATGTTCATACCAATAGCGGTGTAGATATTTCCATGTTCATACAGTAGGCGGTGTAGATATTTCCATGTTCATACAGATGGCGGTGTAGATATTTACATGTTCATACAGATGGCGGTGTAGATATTTCCATGTTCATATAGGTGGCGGTGTAGATATTTCCATGTTTATACAGATAGCAGTGTATTTATTTCCATGTTTACAGAGATAGCAGTGTGGATATTTCCATTGATATACAGGTAGCTGTGTAGGTATTTTCATGTTCATACAGATAGCGGTGTAGATATTTCCATATTCGTACAGATAGCGGTGTAGATATTTCCATGTTCATACAGATAGCGGTGTAGATATTTCCATGTTCATAGAGTTAGCGGTGTAGATATTTCCATGTTCATACAGATGGCGGTGTAGATATTTACATGTTCATACAGATGGCGGTGTAGATATTTCCATGTTCATACAGATACCGGTGTAGATATTTCCATGTTCATACAGATAGCGGTGCTGATATTTCCATGTTCATCCAGATGGCTGTGTAGATATATCCAGGTTCGTACAGATGGCGGTGAAGATATTTCCAGGTTCATACAAATAGCAGTGTAAATATTTCCATGTTTATTCAGATAGTGGTGTAGATATTTCCATGTTCATACAGATAGCGGTGTAGCTATTTCCATGTTCATACAGACAGCGGTGTAGATATTTCCATCTTCATCCATATGGCTGTGTAGACATATCCATGTTCATACAGATGGTGGTGAAGATAATTCCATGTTCATACAGATAGCGGTGTGGATATTTCCATATTCATACAGATAGTGGTGTAGATATTTCCATGTTCATACAGATAGAGGGGCTGATATTTCCATGTTCATACAGATAGCGGTGCTGATATTTCCATGTTTATACAGGTAGCGTTGTAGATATTTCCATGTTTATACAGATAGCGGTGTAGATATCTCCATCTTAATACAGATGGCTATGTAGATATTTATATGTTCATAAAGATGGCCGTGCAGATATTTCCATGTTCATACAGATGGCGGTGTAGATATATCCTTGTTCATACAGATAGCGGTGTAGTTATTTCCATGTGTAAATAGATAGCGGTGTAGATATTTCCATGTATATGCAGATAGCAGTGTAGATATTTCCTTTTTCATGCAGATAGCCGTTTAGATATTTCCATGTTCAAACAGATAGCGGTGTAGATATTTCCAAGTTCATACAGATAGCGGTGTAGATATTTCCATGTTAATACAGATAGCGTTGAACTTGTATGCATGTTTACACAGATAGCGGTGTAGATATTTCCATGTTCATACAGATAGCGGTGTAGATATTTCCATGTTCATCCAGATGGCTGTGTAGATATATCCATGTTCATACAGATAGTGGTGTAGATATTTCCATGTTCATACAGATAGTGCTGTAGATATTTCCATGTTCATGCAGATAGCGGTGTAGCTTTTTCCATGTTCATACAGATAGCGCTGTAGATATTTCCATGTTCGTACAGATAGCGGTGTAGATATTTCCATGTTCATACAGATAGCGGTGCTTATATTTCCATGTTCATACAGGTAACGGTGTAGATATTTCCCTGTTTATACAGATAGCAGTGTAGATATTTCCATGTTTATACAGATAGTGGTGTAGATATTTCCATGTTCATACAGATAGCGGTGCTTATATTTCCATGTTTATACAGGTAGCGTTGTAGATATTTCCATGTTTATACAGATAACGGTGTAGATATTTCCATGTTTATACAGATAGCGGTGTAGATATTTCCAAGTTTATACAGATAGCGGTGTAGTTATTTCCATCTTAATACAGTTGGCGGTGTAGATATTTATATGTTCAAACAGATGGCGGTGCAGATATTTCCATGTTCATACAGATGGCGGTGTAGATATTTCCATGTTTATAGAGATAGCGTTGTAGCTATTTCCATGTTCATACAGATAGCGGTGTAGATATTTCCATGTTCGTACAGATAGCGGTGTAGATATTTCCATGTTCATACAGATAGCGGTGCTTATATTTCCATGTTTATACAGGTAGCGATGTAGATATTTCCATGTTTATACAGATAGCGGTGTACATATTTCCATGTTTATACAGATAGCGGTGTAGATATTTCCAAGTTTATACAGATAGCGGTGTAGATATTTCCAAGTTTATACAGATAGCGGTGTAGTTATTTCCATCTTAATACAGTTGGCGGTGTAGATATTTATATGTTCTTACAGATGGCGGTGCAGATATTTCCATGTTCATACAGATGGCAGTGTAGATATTTCCATGTTAATAGAGATAGCGGTGTAGCTATTTCCATGTTCATACAGATAGCGGTGTAGATATTTCCATGTTCATACAGATAGTGGTGTAGATATTTCCATGTTCATACAGATAGCGGTGTAGCTATTTCCATGTTCATACAGATAGCGGTGTAGATATTTCCATGTTCATCCAGATGGCTGTGTAGATATATCCATGCTCATACAGATGACGGTGAATGTAATTCCATGTTCATACAGATAGCGGTTTAGATATTTCCATGTTCATTCAGATAGTGGTGTAGATATTTCCATGTTCATACCGATAGAGGGGCTGATATTTCCATTCTCATACTGATAGCGGTGCTGATATTTCCATGTTTATACAGATAGCGGTGTAGACATTTCCATGTTTATACAGATAGCGGTGTAGATATTTCCATGTTCATACAGATAGCGGTGTAGATATTTCCATATTCGTACAGATAGCGGTGTAGATATTTCCATGTTCATACAGATAGCGGTGTAGATATTTCCATGTTCATAGAGTTAGCGGTGTAGATATTTCCATGTTCATACAGATGGCGGTGTAGATATTTACATGTTCATACAGATGGCGGTGTAGATATTTCCATGTTCATACAGATACCGGTGTAGATATTTCCATGTTCATACAGATAACGGTGTAGATATTTCTATGTTCACACAGATAGCGGTGTAGATATTTCCATGTTCATACAGATAGCGGTGAAGGTATTTCCATGTTCATACAGATGTCGGTGTAGATATTTACATGTTCATACAGATGGCGGTGTAGATATTTCCATGTTCATACAGATGGCGGTGTAGATATTTACATGTTCATACAGATGGCGGTGTAGACATTTCCATGTTCATACAGATGGCGGTGTAGATATTTCCATGTTCATACAGATAGCGGTGTAGATATTTCCATGTTCATACAGATAGCGGTGTAGATATTTAAATGTTCATACAGTTAGCAGTGTAGATATTTGTATGTTCATACAGATGGCGTTGTACATATTTACATGTTGATACAGATGGCGGTGTAGATATTTCCATGTTCATACAGATAGCGGTGTAGATATTTCCATTTTCATACAGATAGCGGTGTAGATATTTCCATGTTCATACAGATGGCGGTGTAGGTATTTCCATGTTCATACAGTTAGCGGTTTAGATATTTCCATTTTCATACAGATGGCGGTGTAGATATTTACATGTTCATACAGATGGCGGTGTAGTTATTTCCATGTTCATACAGATAGCGGTGTAGATATTTCCATGTTCATACAGATAGCGGTGTAGATATTTCCATGTTCATACAGATAGCGGTGTAGATATTTCCATGTTCATACCAATAGCGGTGTAGACATCTCCATGTTCATATATTTAGCGGTGTAGATATTTCCATGTTCATACAGATGGCGAAGATATTTCCATGTTCATACAGATAGCGGTGTAGATATTTCCATGTTCATACAGTTAGCGGTGTAGATATTTCCATGTTCATACAGATGGAAGTGTAGATATTTCCATGTTCATAGAGATGGCGGTGTAGATATCTCCATATTTATACAGATAGCAGTGTAGTTATTTCCATGTTTATAGAGATAGCAGTGTAGATATTTCCATTGATATACAGACAGCTGTGTAGATATTTGCATGGTCATACAGATAGCGGTGTAGATATTACCATGTTCGTAAAGATAGCGGTGCAGATATTTCCATGTTCATACAGATAGCGGTGTAGATATATCCATGTTCATACAGATAGCGGTATAGATATTTAAATGTTCATACAGTTAGCGGTGTAGATATTTGCATGTTCATACAGATGGCGGAGTAGATATTTTCTTGTTGATACAGATGGCGGTGTAGATATTTCCATGTTCATACAGATAGTGGTGTAGATATTTCCATGTTCATACAGATAGCGGTGTAGATATTTCCATGTTCATACAGATAGCGGTGTAGATATTTCCATGTTCATACCAATAGCGGTGTAGACATTTCCATGTTCAAATATTTAGCGGTGTAGATATTTCCATGTTCATACAGATGGCGGTGAAGATATTTACATGTTCATACAGATGGCGGTGTAGATATTTCCATGTTTGTACGGAGGGCAGTGTAGATATTTCCATGTTCATACAGTTGGCGGTGTAGATATTTCCATGTTTATACAGATAGCAGTGTAGTTATTTCCATGTTAATAGAGATAGCGGTGTAGATATTTCCATTGATATACAGATAACTGTGTAGATGTTTGCATGTTCATACAGATAGCGGTGTAGATATTTCCATGTTCATACAGTTAGCGGTTTAGATATTTCCATGTTCATGCAGATGGCGGTGTAGATATTTACATGTTCATACAGATGGCGGTGTAGTTATTTCCATGTTCATACAGATAGCGGTGTAGATATTTCCATGTTTATAGAGATAGCAGTGTAGATATTTCCATTGATATACAGATAGCTGTGTAGATATTTGCATGTTCATACAGATAGCCGTGTAGGTATTTCCATGTTTATTCAGATAGCCGTGTAGATATTTCCATATTCGTACAGTTAGCAGTGTAGATATTTCCATGTTCATATAAATGGCGGTGTAGATATTTGCATGTTTATACAGATAGCAATGTAGATATTTCCATGTTTATAGAGATAGCAGTGTAGATATTTCCATTGATATACAGATAGCTGTGTAGATATTTGCATGTTCCTACACATAGCGGTGTAGATATTTCAATGTTCATACAGATAGCGGTGTAGATATTTCCATATTCGTACAGAGAGCGGTGTAGATATTTCCATGTTCATACAGATAGCGGTGTAGATATTTCCATGTTCATACAGATGGCGGTGTAGATATTTCCATGTTCATACAGTTAGTGGTGTAGATATTTCCATGTTCATACAATTGGCGGTGTAGATATTTCCATGTTCATAGAGATTGCGGTGTAGATCTTTCCATGTTTATACAGATAGCAGTGTAGTTATTTCCATGTTTATAAAGATAGCAGTGTAGATATTTCCATTGATATACAGATAGCGGTGTAGATATTTCCATGTTCATACAGATAGCGGTGTAGATATTTCCATGTTCTTACAGTTAGCGGTGTAGATATTTCAATGTTTATAGAGATAGTGGTGTAGACAATTTCAATTTATACCGAGAGCAGTGTAGATATTTCCAAGTTCATACAGATAGCGGTGTAGATATTTACATGTTCATACAGATGGCGGTGTAGACATTTCCATGTTCATACAGATGGCGGTGTAGATATTTCCATGTTCATACAGATGGCGGTGTAGATATTTACATGTTCATACAGATGGCGGTGTAGACATTTCCATGTTCATACAGATGGCGGTGTAGATATTTCCATGTTCATAGAGATAGCGGTGTAGTTATTTCCATGTTCATACCAATAGCGGTGTAGATATTTCCATGTTCATACAGTAGGCGGTGTAGATATTTCCATGTTCATACAGATGGCGGTGTAGATATTTACATGTTCATACAGATGGCGGTGTAGATATTTCCATGTTCATATAGGTGGCGGTGTAGATATTTCCATGTTTATACAGATAGCAGTGTATTTATTTCCATGTTTACAGAGATAGCAGTGTGGATATTTCCATTGATATACAGGTAGCTGTGTAGGTATTTTCATGTTCATACAGATAGCGGTGTAGATATTTCCATATTCGTACAGATAGCGGTGTAGATATTTCCATGTTCATACAGATAGCGGTGTAGATATTTCCATGTTCATAGAGTTAGCGGTGTAGATATTTCCATGTTCATACAGATGGCGGTGTAGATATTTACATGTTCATACAGATGGCGGTGTAGATATTTCCATGTTCATACAGATACCGGTGTAGATATTTCCATGTTCATACAGATAGCGGTGCTGATATTTCCATGTTCATCCAGATGGCTGTGTAGATATATCCATGTTCGTACAGATGGCGGTGAAGATATTTCCAGGTTCATACAAATAGCAGTGTAAATATTTCCATGTTTATTCAGATAGTGGTGTAGATATTTCCATGTTCATACAGATAGCGGTGTAGCTATTTCCATGTTCATACAGACAGCGGTGTAGATATTTCCATCTTCATCCATATGGCTGTGTAGACATATCCATGTTCATACAGATGGTGGTGAAGATAATTCCATGTTCATACAGATAGCGGTGTGGATATTTCCATATTCATACAGATAGTGGTGTAGATATTTCCATGTTCATACAGATAGAGGGGCTGATATTTCCATGTTCATACAGATAGCGGTGCTGATATTTCCATGTTTATACAGGTAGCGTTGTAGATATTTCCATGTTTATACAGATAGCGGTGTAGATATCTCCATCTTAATACAGATGGCTATGTAGATATTTATATGTTCATAAAGATGGCCGTGCAGATATTTCCATGTTCATACAGATGGCGGTGTAGATATATCCTTGTTCATACAGATAGCGGTGTAGTTATTTCCATGTGTAAATAGATAGCGGTGTAGATATTTCCATGTATATGCAGATAGCAGTGTAGATATTTCCTTTTTCATGCAGATAGCCGTTTAGATATTTCCATGTTCAAACAGATAGCGGTGTAGATATTTCCAAGTTCATACAGATAGCGGTGTAGATATTTCCATGTTAATACAGATAGCGTTGAACTTGTATGCATGTTTACACAGATAGCGGTGTAGATATTTCCATGTTCATACAGATAGCGGTGTAGATATTTCCATGTTCATCCAGATGGCTGTGTAGATATATCCATGTTCATACAGATAGTGGTGTAGATATTTCCATGTTCATACAGATAGTGCTGTAGATATTTCCATGTTCATGCAGATAGCGGTGTAGCTTTTTCCATGTTCATACAGATAGCGCTGTAGATATTTCCATGTTCGTACAGATAGCGGTGTAGATATTTCCATGTTCATACAGATAGCGGTGCTTATATTTCCATGTTCATACAGGTAACGGTGTAGATATTTCCCTGTTTATACAGATAGCAGTGTAGATATTTCCATGTTTATACAGATAGTGGTGTAGATATTTCCATGTTCATACAGATAGCGGTGCTTATATTTCCATGTTTATACAGGTAGCGTTGTAGATATTTCCATGTTTATACAGATAACGGTGTAGATATTTCCATGTTTATACAGATAGCGGTGTAGATATTTCCAAGTTTATACAGATAGCGGTGTAGTTATTTCCATCTTAATACAGTTGGCGGTGTAGATATTTATATGTTCAAACAGATGGCGGTGCAGATATTTCCATGTTCATACAGATGGCGGTGTAGATATTTCCATGTTTATAGAGATAGCGGTGTAGCTATTTCCATGTTCATACAGATAGCGGTGTAGATATTTCCATGTTCGTACAGATAGCGGTGTAGATATTTCCATGTTCATACAGATAGCGGTGCTTATATTTCCATGTTTATACAGGTAGCGATGTAGATATTTCCATGTTTATACAGATAGCGGTGTACATATTTCCATGTTTATACAGATAGCGGTGTAGATATTTCCAAGTTTATACAGATAGCGGTGTAGATATTTCCAAGTTTATACAGATAGCGGTGTAGTTATTTCCATCTTAATACAGTTGGCGGTGTAGATATTTATATGTTCTTACAGATGGCGGTGCAGATATTTCCATGTTCATACAGATGGCAGTGTAGATATTTCCATGTTAATAGAGATAGCGGTGTAGCTATTTCCATGTTCATACAGATAGCGGTGTAGATATTTCCATGTTCATACAGATAGTGGTGTAGATATTTCCATGTTCATACAGATAGCGGTGTAGCTATTTCCATGTTCATACAGATAGCGGTGTAGATATTTCCATGTTCATCCAGATGGCTGTGTAGATATATCCATGCTCATACAGATGACGGTGAATGTAATTCCATGTTCATACAGATAGCGGTTTAGATATTTCCATGTTCATTCAGATAGTGGTGTAGATATTTCCATGTTCATACCGATAGAGGGGCTGATATTTCCATTCTCATACTGATAGCGGTGCTGATATTTCCATGTTTATACAGATAGCGGTGTAGACATTTCCATGTTTATACAGATAGCGGTGTAGATATTTCCATGTTCATACAGATAGCGGTGTAGATATTTCCATATTAGTACAGATAGCGGTGTAGATATTTCCATGTTCATACAGATAGCGGTGTAGATATTTCCATGTTCATAGAGTTAGCGGTGTAGATATTTCCATGTTCATACAGATGGCGGTGTAGATATTTACATGTTCATACAGATGGCGGTGTAGATATTTCCATGTTCATACAGATACCGGTGTAGATATTTCCATGTTCATACAGATAACGGTGTAGATATTTCTATGTTCACACAGATAGCGGTGTAGATATTTCCATGTTCATACAGATAGCGGTGAAGATATTTCCATGTTCATACAGATGTCGGTGTAGATATTTACATGTTCATACAGATGGCGGTGTAGATATTTCCATGTTCATACAGATGGCGGTGTAGATATTTACATGTTCATACAGATGGCGGTGTAGACATTTCCATGTTCATACAGATGGCGGTGTAGATATTTCCATGTTCATACAGATAGCGGTGTAGATATTTCCATGTTCATACAGATAGCGGTGTAGATATTTAAATGTTCATACAGTTAGCAGTGTAGATATTTGTATGTTCATACAGATGGCGTTGTACATATTTACATGTTGATACAGATGGCGGTGTAGATATTTCCATGTTCATACAGATAGCGGTGTAGATATTTCCATTTTCATACAGATAGCGGTGTAGATATTTCCATGTTCATACAGATGGCGGTGTAGGTATTTCCATGTTCATACAGTTAGCGGTTTAGATATTTCCATTTTCATACAGATGGCGGTGTAGATATTTACATGTTCATACAGATGGCGGTGTAGTTATTTCCATGTTCATACAGATAGCGGTGTAGATATTTCCATGTTCATACAGATAGCGGTGTAGATATTTCCATGTTCATACAGATAGCGGTGTAGATATTTCCATGTTCATACCAATAGCGGTGTAGACATCTCCATGTTCATATATTTAGCGGTGTAGATATTTCCATGTTCATACAGATGGCGAAGATATTTCCATGTTCATACAGATAGCGGTGTAGATATTTCCATGTTCATACAGTTAGCGGTGTAGATATTTCCATGTTCATACAGATGGAAGTGTAGATATTTCCATGTTCATAGAGATGGCGGTGTAGATATCTCCATATTTATACAGATAGCAGTGTAGTTATTTCCATGTTTATAGAGATAGCAGTGTAGATATTTCCATTGATATACAGACAGCTGTGTAGATATTTGCATGGTCATACAGATAGCGGTGTAGATATTACCATGTTCGTAAAGATAGCGGTGCAGATATTTCCATGTTCATACAGATAGCGGTGTAGATATATCCATGTTCATACAGATAGCGGTATAGATATTTAAATGTTCATACAGTTAGCGGTGTAGATATTTGCATGTTCATACAGATGGCGGAGTAGATATTTTCTTGTTGATACAGATGGCGGTGTAGATATTTCCATGTTCATACAGATAGTGGTGTAGATATTTCCATGTTCATACAGATAGCGGTGTAGATATTTCCATGTTCATACAGATAGCGGTGTAGATATTTCCATGTTCATACCAATAGCGGTGTAGACATTTCCATGTTCAAATATTTAGCGGTGTAGATATTTCCATGTTCATACAGATGGCGGTGAAGATATTTACATGTTCATACAGATGGCGGTGTAGATATTTCCATGTTTGTACGGAGGGCAGTGTAGATATTTCCATGTTCATACAGTTGGCGGTGTAGATATTTCCATGTTTATACAGATAGCAGTGTAGTTATTTCCATGTTAATAGAGATAGCGGTGTAGATATTTCCATTGATATACAGATAACTGTGTAGATGTTTGCATGTTCATACAGATAGCGGTGTAGATATTTCCATGTTCATACAGTTAGCGGTTTAGATATTTCCATGTTCATGCAGATGGCGGTGTAGATATTTACATGTTCATACAGATGGCGGTGTAGTTATTTCCATGTTCATACAGATAGCGGTGTAGATATTTCCAGGTTCATACAGATAGCGGTGCAGATATTTCCATGTTCATACAGATAGCGGTGTAGATATTTCCATGTTCATACCAATAGCGGTGTAGACATTTCCATGTTCATATATTTAGCAGTGTAGATATTTCCATGTTCATACAGATGGCGAAGATACTTCCATGTTCATACAGATAGCGGTGTAGATATCTCCATGTTCATACAGTTAGCGGTGTAGATATTTCCATGTTCATACAGATAGCGGTGTAGATATTTCCATGTTCATACAGATAACGGTGTAAATATTTCCATGTTCATACAGATAGCGGTGTAGATATTTCCATGTTCATACAGTTAGCGGTGTAGACATTTCCATGTTCATACAGATGGCGGTGTAGATATTTACATGTCCATACAGATGGCGGTGTAGATATTTACATGTTCATACAGATGGCGGTATAGATATTTCCATGTTCGTACAGATGGCATTGTAGATATTTCCATGTTTATAAACATGGCGGTGTAGATATTTCCATGTTCATACAGATGGCGGTGTAGATATTTCCATGTTTATAGGGATGGCGGTGTAGATATTTTCATGTTTACACAGATGGCGGTGTCGATATTTCCATGTTTACACAGAGAGCAGTGTGGATATTTCCATGTTTACGCAGATAGCAGTGTAGATATATCCATGTTTATACAGATAGCGGTGTGCATATTTCCATCTTTATACAGATAGTTGGGCTGATATTTCCATGTTTATACAGATAGCGGTGTTGATATGTCCATCTTAATACAGATGGCGGTGTAGATATGTCCATGTTTGTACAGATGGCGGTGTAGATATTTCCATGTTCATACAGATAGCGGTGTAGATATTTCCATGTTCATAGCAATAGCGGTGTAGACATTTCCATCTTCATACATTTAGCGGTGTAGATATTTCCATGTTCACACAGATGGCGGTGAAGATATTTACATGTTCATACAGATGGCGGTGTAGATATTTCCATGTTTGTACGGATGGCAGTGTAGATATTTCCATGTTCACACAGGTGGCGGTGTAGATATTTCCATGTTTATACAGATAGCAGTGTAGTTTTTTCCATGTTAATAGAGATAGCGGTTTAGATATTTCCATTGATATACAGATAGCTCTGTGGATATTTGCATGTTCATACAGATAGCGGTGTAGATATTTCCATGTTCGTACAGATAGCGGTGTAGCTATTTCCATGCTCATACAGATAGCGGTGTAGGAATTTCTATGTTCATACAGATAACGGTGTAGATATTTCCATGTTCATACAGTTAGCGGTGTAGGTATTTCCATGTTCATACAGATGGCGGTGTAGATATTTACATGTTCATACAGATGGCGGTATAGATATTTCCATGTTCGTACACATGGCGGTGTAGATAATTCCATGTTCATAGAGATGGCGGTGTAGATATTTCCGTGTTTATGCAGATATCGGTATAGATATTTCCATGTTTATATAGAAGGTGGTGTAGATATTTCCATGTTTATAGAGATGGTGGTCTAGATATTTCCATGTTTACAGAGATAGTGGTTTAGTTATTTCCAAGTTTATAGAGACAGCGTTGTAGATATTTCCATGTTTATACAGATAGCGGTGAAGTTATTTCCATGTTTATACAGATAGCGGTGTAGATATTTCCATGTTAAAACAGATAGCAGTGTGGATATTTCCATGTTTATAGAGATAGTGGTTTAGATAATTTCAATTTTATACAGAGAGCAGTGTAGATATTTCCAAGTTCATACAGATAGCGGTGTAGATATTTCCACGTTTATAGAGATGGCGGTGTAGATATTTCCATGTTTATGCAGATAGCTGTGTAGATATTTCCATGTTTATACAGATAGCGGTGTAGATATTTCCATGTTTATGCAGATAGCTGTGTAGATATTTCCATGTTTATACAGATAGCGGTGCGGTATTTCCATGTTTATACAGATAGTTGGGCAGATATTTCCATGTTTATACAGATAGCGGTGTAGATATTTCCATCTTAATACAGATTGCGGTGTAGATCAGTCCATGATCGTACAGATGGTGGTGTAGATATTTCCATGTTCATACAGATGGCGGTGTAGATATTTCGAAGTTTATAGAGATAGCGATGAAGTTATTTCCATATTTATAGAGAAATCTGTGTAGATATTTCCATGTATATTCAGATAGCTGTGTAGATGTTTCCATGTTCATGCAGATTACGCTGTAGATATTTCCATTTTCATCCAGATGCCGGTGTACATATATCCATGTTCATACAAATGGCGGTGAAGATATTTCCATGTTCATACAGATGGCGGTGTAGGTATTTCCATGTTCATACAAATGGCGGTTTAGATATTTCCATGTTCATAGAGATGGCGGTGTAGATATTTCCAGGTTCATACAAATGGCGGTGTAGATATTTCCATGTTCATACAGATAGCGGTGTAGATATTTCCATGTTCGTGCAGATAACGGTGTAGATATTTCCATGTTCATACAGATAGCGGTGTAGATATTTAAATGTTCATACAGTTAGCGGTGTAGACATTTCTATGTTCATACAGATGGCGGTGTAGATATTTACATGTTCCTACAGATGGCGGTATAGATATTTCCATGTTCGTACAGATGGCGCTGTAGATATTTCCATGTTTATAGACATGGCGGTGTAGATATTTCCATGTGCATACAGATGGCGGTGTAAATATTTCCATGTTTATAGGGATGGCGGTGTAGATATTTTCATGTTTACACAGATGGCGGTGTAGATATTTCCATGTTTACACAGATAGCGGTGTAGACAATTCCATGTTTACACAGAGAGCAGTGTGGATATTTCCATGTTTATGCAGATAGCAGTGTAGATATATCCATGTTTATACAGATAGCGGTGCGGATATTTCCATGTTTATACAGATAGTTGGGCTGATATTTCCATGTTTATACAGATAGCGGTGTTGATATGTCCATCTTAATACAGATGGCGGTGTAGATATGTCCATGTTTGTACAGATGGCGGTGTAGATATTTCCATGTTCATACAGATAGCGGTGTAGATATTTCCATGTTCATACCAATAGCGGTGTAGACATTTCCATGTTCATACATTTAGCGGTGTAGATATTTCCATATTCACACAGATGGCGGTGAAGATATTTACATGTTCATACAGATGGCGGTGTAGATATTTCCATGTTTGTACGGATGGCAGTGTAGATATTTCCATGTTCACACAGGTGGCGGTGTAGATATTTCCATGTTTATACAGATAGCAGTGTAGTTATTTCCATGTTAATAGAGATAGCGGTTTAGATATTTCCATTGATATACAGATAGCTGTGTGGATATTTGCATGTTCATACAGATAGCGGTGTAGATATTTCCATGTTCGTACAGATAGCGGTGTAGCTATTTCCATGTTCATACAGATAGCGGTGTAGGAATTTCTATGTTCATACAGATAACGGTGTAGATATTTCCATGTTCATACAGTTAGCGGTGTGGGTATTTCCATGTTCATACAGATGGCGGTGTAGATATTTACATGTTCATTCAGATGGCGGTATAGATATTTCCATGTTCGTACAGATGGCGGTGTAGATAATTCCATTTTCATAGAGATGGCGGTGTAGGTATTTCCATGTTTATGCAGATATCGGTATAGATATTTCCATGTTTATACAGAAGGTGGTGTAGATATTTCCATGTTTATAGAGATGGCGGTCTAGATATTTCCATGTTTACAGAGATAGTGGTTTAGTTTTTTCCAAGTTTATAGAGACAGCGGTGTAGATATTTCCATGTTTATACAGATAGCGGTGAAGTTATTTCCATGTTTGTACAGATAGCGGTGTAGATATTTCCATGTTAAAACAGATAGCAGTGTAGATATTTCCATGTTTATAGAGATAGTGGTGTAGATAATTTCAATTTTATACAGAGAGCAGTGTAGATATTTCCAAGTTCATACAGATAGCGGTGTAGATATTTCCATCTTAATACAGATTGCGGTGTAGATCAGTCCATGATCGTACAGATGGTGGTGTAGATATTTCCATGTTCATACAGATGGCGGTGTAGATATTTCGAAGTTTATAGAGATAGCGATGAAGTTATTTCCATATTTATAGAGAAATCTGTGTAGATATTTCCATGTATATTCAGATAGCTGTGTAGATGTTTCCATGTTCATGCAGATTACGCTGTAGATATTTCCATTTTCATCCAGATGCCGGTGTACATATATCCATGTTCATACAAATGGCGGTGAAGATATTTCCATGTTCATACAGATGGCGGTGTAGGTATTTCCATGTTCATACAAATGGCGGTTTAGATATTTCCATGTTCATAGAGATGGCGGTGTAGATATTTCCAGGTTCATACAAATGGCGGTGTAGATATTTCCATGTTCATACAGATAGCGGTGTAGATATTTCCATGTTCGTGCAGATAACGGTGTAGATATTTCCATGTTCATACAGATAGCGGTGTAGATATTTAAATGTTCATACAGTTAGCGGTGTAGACATTTCTATGTTCATACAGATGGCGGTGTAGATATTTACATGTTCCTACAGATGGCGGTATAGATATTTCCATGTTCGTACAGATGGCGCTGTAGATATTTCCATGTTTATAGACATGGCGGTGTAGATATTTCCATGTGCATACAGATGGCGGTGTAAATATTTCCATGTTTATAGGGATGGCGGTGTAGATATTTTCATGTTTACACAGATGGCGGTGTAGATATTTCCATGTTTACACAGATAGCGGTGTAGACAATTCCATGTTTACACAGAGAGCAGTGTGGATATTTCCATGTTTATGCAGATAGAAGTGTAGATATATCCATGTTTATACAGATAGCGGTGCGGATATTTCCATGTTTATACAGATATTTGGGCTGATATTTCCATGTTTATACAGATAGCGGTGTTGATATGTCCATCTTAATACAGATGGCGGTGTAGATATGTCCATGTTTGTACAGATGGCGGTGTAGATATTTCCATGTTCATACAGATAGCGGTGTAGATATTTCCATGTTCATACCAATAGCGGTGTAGACATTTCCATGTTCATACATTTAGCGGTGTAGATATTTCCATATTCTCACAGATGGCGGTGAAGATATTTACATGTTCATACAGATGGCGGTGTAGATATTTCCATGTTTGTACGGATGGCAGTGTAGATATTTCCATGTTCACACAGGTGGCGGTGTAGATATTTCCATGTTTATACAGACAGCAGTGTAGTTATTTCCATGTTAATAGAGATAGCGGTTTAGATATTTCCATTGATATACAGATAGCTGTGTGGATATTTGCATGTTCATACAGATAGCGGTGTAGATATTTCCATGTTCGTACAGATAGCGGTGTAGCTATTTCCATGTTCATACAGATAGCGGTGTAGGAATTTCTATGTTCATACAGATAACGGTGTAGATATTTCCATGTTCATACAGTTAGCGGTGTGGGTATTTCCATGTTCATACAGATGGCGGTGTAGATATTTACATGTTCATTCAGATGGCGGTATAGATATTTCCATGTTCGTACAGATGGCGGTGTAGATAATTCCATGTTCATAGAGATGGCGGTGTAGGTATTTCCATGTTTATGCAGATATCGGTATAGATATTTCCATGTTTATACAGAAGGTGGTGTAGATATTTCCATGTTTATAGAGATGGCGGTCTAGATATTTCCATGTTTACAGAGATAGTGGTTTAGTTTTTTCCAAGTTTATAGAGACAGCGGTGTAGATATTTCCATGTTTATACAGATAGCGGTGAAGTTATTTCCATGTTTGTACAGATAGCGGTGTAGATATTTCCATGTTAAAACAGATAGCAGTGTAGATATTTCCATGTTTATAGAGATAGTGGTGTAGATAATTTCAATTTTATACAGAGAGCAGTGTAGATATTTCCAAGTTCATTCAGATAGCGGTGTAGATATTTCCATCTTAATACAGATTGCGGTGTAGATCAGTCCATGATCGTACAGATGGTGGTGTAGATATTTCCATGTTCATACAGATGGCGGTGTAGATATTTCGAAGTTTATAGAGATAGCGATGAAGTTATTTCCATATTTATAGAGAAATCTGTGTAGATATTTCCATGTATATTCAGATAGCTGTGTAGATGTTTCCATGTTCATGCAGATTACGCTGTAGATATTTCCATTTTCATCCAGATGCCGGTGTACATATATCCATGTTCATACAAATGGCGGTGAAGATATTTCCATGTTCATACAGATGGCGGTGTAGGTATTTCCATGTTCATACAAATGGCGGTTTAGATATTTCCATGTTCATAGACATGGCGGTGTAGATATTTCCAGGTTCATACAAATGGCGGTGTAGATATTTCCATGTTCATAGAGATGGCGGTGTAGATATTTCCATGTTTATGCAGATAGCAGTGTAGTTATTTCCATGTTTATAGAGATACCAGTCTGGATATTTCCATTGATATACAGATAGCTGTGTAGATATTTGCATGTTCATACAGATAGCGGTGTAGATATTTCCATGTTCATACAGATAGCGGTGTAGATATTTCCATGTTCATACAGATAGCTGTGTAGATATTTCCATGTTAATACAGATAGCGGTGTAGATATTTCAATGTTCATACAGATAGCGGTGTAGATATTTAAATGTTCATACAGTTAGCAGTGTAGATATTTGTATGTTCATACAGAAGGCGGTGTAGATATTTACATGTTGATACAGATGGCGGTGTAGATATTTCCATGTTCATACAGATAGCGGTGTAGATATTTCCATGTTCATACAGATAGCGGTGTAGATATTTCCATGTTCATACAGATACCGGTGTAGATATTTCCATGTTCATACAGTTAGCGGTTTAGATATTTCCATGTTCATACAGATGGCGGTGTAGATATTTACATGTTCATACAGATGGCGGTGTAGTTATTTCCATGTTAATACAGATAGCGGTGTAGATATTTCCATGTTCATACAGTTAGCGGTTTAGATATTTCCATGTTCATACAGATGGCGGTGTAGATATTTCCATGTTCATACCAATAGCGGTGTAGACATTTCCATGTTCATATATTTAGCGGTGTAGATATTTCCATGTTCATACAGATGGCGAAGATATTTCCATGTTCATACAGATACCGGTGTAGATATTTCCATGTTCATACAGTTAGCGGTGTAGATATTTCCATGTTCATACAGTTAGCGGTGTAGATATTTCCATGTTCATACAGATGGAAGTGTAGATATTTCCATGTTCATAGAGATGGTGGTGTAGATATCTCCATATTTATACAGATAGCAGTGTAGTTATTTCCATGTTTATAGAGATAGCAGTGTAGATATTTCCATTGATATACAGACAGCTGTGTAGATATTTGCATGGTCATACAGATAGCGGAGTAGATATTTCCATGTTCGTAAAGATAGCGGTGCAGATATTTCCATGTTCACCCAGATAGCGGTGTAGATATTTCCATGTTCATACAGATAGCGGTATAGATATTTAAATGTTCATACAGTTAGCGGTGTAGATATTTGCATGTTTATACAGATGGCGGAGTAGATATTTTCTTGTTGATACAGATGGCGGTGTAGATATTTCCATGTTCATACAGATAGCGGTGTAGATATTTCCATGTTCATACAGATAGCGGTGTAGATATTTCCATGTTCATACCAATAGCGGTGTAGACATTTCCATGTTCATACATTTAGCGGTGTAGATATTTCCATGTTCATACAGATGGCGGTGAAGATATTTACATGTTCATACAGATGGCGGTGTAGATATTTCCATGTTTGTACGGATGGCACTGTAGTTATTTCTATGTTCATACAGTTGGCGGTGTAGATATTTCCATGTTTATACAGATAGCAGTGTAGTTATTTCCATGTTAATAGAGATAGCGGTGTAGATATTTCCATTGATATACAGATAACTGTGTAGATGTTTGCATGTTCATACAGATAGCGGTGTAGATATTTCCATGTTCGTACAGATAGCGGTGTAGCTATTTCCATGTTCATACAGATAGCGGTGTAGATATTTCTATGTTCATACAGATAACGGTGTAGATATTTCCATGTTCATACAGACAGCGGTGTAGATATTTCCATGTTCATACAGATAGCGGTGTAGATATTTCCATGTTTATACAGAGAGCGGTGTAGATATTTCCATGTTCATACAGACAGCGGTGTAGATATTTCCATGTTCATACAGATAGCGGTGCTTATATTTCCATGTTTATACAGGTAGCGGTGTAGATATTTCCATGTTTATACAGATAGCGGTGTAGATATTTCCATGTTCATACAGTTAGCGGTGTAGGTATTTCCATGTTCATACAGATGGTGGTGTAGATATTTACATGTTCATACAGATGGCAGTATAGATATTTCCATGTTCTTACAGATGGCGGTGTAGATATTTCCATGTTCATAGAGATGGCGTTGTAGATATTTCCATGTTTATGCAGATAGCGGTATAGATATTTCCATGTTTATACAGATGGTGGTGTAGATATTTCCATGTTTATAGAGATGGCGGTCTAGATATTTCCATGTTTATAGAGATAGTGGTGTAGTTATTTCCAAATTTATAGAGACAACGTTGTAGATATTTGCATGTTTATACAGATAGCGGTGAAGATATTTCCATGTTTATATAGATAGCGGTGTAGATATTTACATGTTCATACAGATGGCGGTTTAGTTATTTCCATGTTCATAGAGATCGCGGTGTAGATATTTCCATGTCCATACAGATAGCGGTGTAGATATTTCCATGTTCATACAGATAGCGGTGTAGATATTTCCATGTTCATACCAATAGCGGTGTAGACATTTCCATGCTCATATATTTAGCGGTGTAGATATTTCCATGTTCATACAGATGGCGAGGATATTTCCATGTTCATGCAGATAGCGGTGTAGATATTTCCATGTTCATACAGTTAGCGGTGTAGATATTTCCATGTTCATACAGTTAGCGGTGTAGATATCTCCATGTTCATACAAATGGCGGTGTAGATATGTCCATGTTTGTACAAATGGCGGTGTAGATATTTCCATGTTCATACAGATAGCGGTGTAGATATTTCGAAGTTTACAGAGATAGCGCTGTAGTTATTTCCATATTTATAGAGAAATCTGTGTAGATATTTCCATGTATATTCAGATAGCTGTGTAGATATTTCCATGTTCATGCAGTTAGCGGTGTAGATATTTCCATGTTCATCCAGTTGCCGGTGTACATATATCCATGTTCATACAGATGGCGGTGAAGATATTTCCATGTTCATACAGATGGAGGTGTAGATATTTCCATGTTCATGCAAATGGCGGTGTAGATATTTCCATGTTCATAGAGATGGCGGTGTAGATAATTCCATGTTCATACAAATGGCGGTGTAGATATTTCCATGTTCATAGAGATGGCGGTGTAGATAGTTCCATATTTATACTGATAGCAGTGTAGTTATTTCCATGTTTATAGGGATAGCAGTGTAGATATTTTCATTGATATACAGATAGATGTGTTGATACTTGAATGTTCATACAGATAGCGGTGTAGATATTTCCATGTTCATACAGATAGCGGTGTAGATATTTCCATGTTCATACAGATAGCGGTGTAGATATTTCCATTTCCATACAGATAGCGGTGTAGATATTTCCATCTTCATACAGTTTGCGGTGTAGATATTTCCATGTTCATACAGTTTGCGGTGTAGATATTTCCATGTTCATACAGATTGCGGTGTAGATATTTACATGTTCATACAGATTGCGGTGTAGACATTTCCATGTTCATACAGATAGCGGTGTAGATATTTCCATCTTCATACCAATAGCGGTGTAGATATTTCCATGTTCATACAGTTAGCAGTGTAGATATTTCTATGTTCATACAGATGGCGGTGTAGATATTCACATGTTCATACAGATGGCGGTGAAGATATTTCCATGTTGGTACGGATGGCAGTGTAGATATTTCCATGTTCATACAGGTGGCGGTGTAGATATTTCCATGTTTATACAGATAGCAGTGTAGTTATTTCCATTGATATACAGATAGCTGTGCAGATATTTGCATGTTCATACAGATACCGGTGTAGATATTTCCATGTTCGTACAGATAGCGGTGTAGATATTTCCATGTTCATACAGATAGCAGTGTAGATATTTCCATGTTCATACAGATAACGGTTTAGATATTTCCATGTTCATACAGATAGCAGTGTAGATATTTCCATGTTCATACAGTTAGCGGTGTAGATATTTCCATGTTCATACAGATGGCAGTGTTGATATTTACATGTTCATACAGATGGCGGTATAGATATTTCCATGTTCGTACAGATGGCGGTGTAGATATTTCCATGTTCATAGAGATGGCGGTGTAGATATTTCCATGTTTTTGCAGTTAGCGGTATAGATATTTCCATGTTTATACAGATGGTGGTGTAGATATTTCCATGTTTATAGAGATGTCGGTCTAGATATTTCCATGTTTACAGAGATAGTGGTGTAGTTATTACCAAGTTTATAGAGACAGCGTTGTAGATATTTCCATGTTTATACAGATAGCAGTGAAGATATTTCCATGTTTATACAGATAGCGGTGTAGATATTTCCATGTTATACAGATAGCAGTGTAGATATTTCCATGTTTATAGAGATAGTGTTGTAGATAATTTCAATTTCATACAGAGAGCAGTGTAGATATTTCCAAGTTCATACAGATAGCGGTGTAGATATTTCCACGTTTACAGAGATGGCGGTGTAGATATTTCCATGTTCATACAGAGGACGGTGTAGATATTTCCATGTTTATAGGGATGGCGGTGTAGATATTTTCATGTTTACACAGATGGCAGTGTAGATATTTCCATGTTTACACAGATGGCGGTGTAGACATTTCCATGTTTACACAGATAGCGGTGTGGATAATTCCATGTTTATGCAGATAGCAGTGTAGATATTTCCATGTTTATACAGATAGCGGTGCGGATATTTCCATGTTTATTCAGATAGCGGTGCGGATATTTCCATGTTTATACAGATAGTTGGGCAGATATTTCCATGTTTATACAGATAGCGGTGTTGATATTTCCATCTTAATACAGATGGCCGTGTAGATATGTCCATGATCGTACAGATGGCGATGTAGATATTTCCCTGTTCATACAGATGGCGGTGTAGATATTTCGAAGTTTATAGAGATAGCGATGTAGTTATTTCCATATTTATAGAGAAATCTGTGTAGATATTTCCATGTATATTCAGATAGCTGTGTAGATGTTTCCATGTTCATGCAGATTACGGTGTAGATATTTCCATGTTCATCCAGATGCCGGTGTACGTATATCCATGTTCATACAAATGGCGGTGAAGATATTTCCATGTTCATACAGATGGCGGTGTAGGTATTTCCATGTTCATACAAATGGCGGTGTAGATATGTCCATGTTCATAGAGATGGCGGTGTAGATATTTCCATGTTCATACAAATGGCGGTGTAGATATTTCCATGTTCATGCAGATTACGGTGTAGATATTTCCATGTTCATCCTGATGCCGGTGTAAAAATATCCATGTTCATACAAATGGCGGTGAAGATATTTCCATGCTCATACAGATGGCGGTGTAGGTATTTCCATGTTCATACAAATGGCGATGTAGATATTTCCATGTTCATAGAGATGGCGGTGTAGATATTTCCAGGTTCATACAAATGGCGGTGTAGGTATTTCCATGTTCATACAGATGGAAGTGTAGATATTTCCATGTTCATAGAGATGGCGGTGTAGGTATCTCCATATTTATACAGATAGCAGTGTAGTTATTTCCATGTTTATAGAGATAGCAGTGTAGATATTTCCATTGATATACAGACAGCTGTGTAGATATTTGCATGGTCATACAGATAGCGGTGTAGATATTACCATGTTCGTAAAGATAGCGGTGCAGATATTTCCATGTTCATACAGATATCGGTGTAGGTATTTCCATGTTCATACAGATAGCGGTATAGATATTTAAATGTTCATACAGTTAGCGGTGTAGATATTTGCATGTTCATACAGATGGCGGAGTAGATATTTTCTTGTTGATACAGATGGCGGTGTAGATATTTCCATGTTCATACAGATAGTGGTGTAGATATTTCCATGTTTATACAGATAGCGGTGTCGATATTTCCATGTGCATACAGATAGCGGTGTAGATATTTCCATGTTCATACCAATAGCGGTGTAGACATTTCCATGTTCATACATTTAGCGGTGTAGATATTTCCATGTTCATACAGATGGCGGTGAAGATATTTACATGTTCATACAGATGGCGGTGTAGATATTTCCATGTTTGTACGGATGGCAGTGTAGATAGTTCCATGTTCATACAGGTGGCGGTGTAGATATTTCCATGTTTATACAGATAGCAGTGTAGTTATTTCCATGTTAATAGAGATAGCGGTGTAGATATTTCCATTGATATACAGATAACTGTGTAGATGTTTGCATGTTCATACAGATAGCGGTGTAGATATTTCCATATTCATACAGTTAGCGGTTTAGATATTTCCATGTTCATACAGATGGCGGTGTAGATATTTACATGTTCATACATATGGCGGTGTAGTTATTTCCATGTTCATACAGATAGCGGTGTAGATATTTCCATGTTCATACAGATAGCGGTGTAGATATTTCCATGTTCATACAGATAGCGGTGTAGATATTTCCATGTTCATACCAATAGCGGTGTAGACATTTCCATGTTCATATATTTAGCGGTGTAGATATTTCCATGTTCATACAGATGGCGAAGATATTTCCATGTTCATACAGATAGCGGTGTAGATATTTCCATATTCATACAGTTAGCGGTGTAGATATTTCCATGTTCATACAGATGGAAGTGTAGATATTTCCATGTTCATAGAGATGGCGGTGTAGATATCTCCATATTTATACAGATAGCAGTGTAGTTATTTCCATGTTTATAGAGATAGCAGTGTAGATATTTCCATTGATATACAGACAGCTGTGTAGATATTTGCATGGTCATACAGATAGCGGTGTAGATATTACCATGTTCATAAAGATAGCGGTGCAGATATTTCCATGTTCATACAGATAGCGGTGTAGATATTTCCGTGTTCATACAGATAGCGGTATAGATATTTAAATGTTCATACAGTTAGCGGTGTAGATATTTGCATGTTTATACAGATGGCGGAGTAGATATTTTCTTGTTGATACAGATGGCGGTGTAGATATTTCCATGTTCATACAGATAGCGGTGAAGATATTTCCAGGTTTATACAGATAGTGGTGTAGATACTTCCATGTTTATACAGATTGCAGTGTAGATATTTCCATGTTTATACAGATAATGTTGTAGATAATTTCAATTTTATACAGAGAGCAGTGTAGATATTTCCAGGTTCATACAGATAGCGGTGTAGATATTTCCACGTTTATAGAGATGGCGGTGTAGATATTTCCACGTTCATACAGATGGCGATGTAGATATTTCCATGTTTATAGGGATTGCGGTGTAGATATTTCCATGTTCATATAGATAGCGGTGTAGATATTTCCATCTTAATACAGCTGGCGGTGTAGATATGTCCATGTTTGTACAGATGGCGGTGTAGATATTTCCATGTTCTTACAGATGGCGGTGTAGATATTTCAAAGCTTATAGAGATAGCGCTGTAGTTATTTCCATATTTATAGAGAAATCTGTGTAGATATTTCCGTGTATATGCAGATAGCTGTGTAGATATTTCCATGTTCATGCAGATAGCGGTGTAGATATTTCCATGTTCATCCAGATGCCGGTGTACATTTATCCATGTTCATACAGATGGCGGTGAAGATATTTCCATGTTCATACAGATGGTGGTGTAGGTATTTCCATGTTCATACAAATGGCGGTGTAGATATTTCCATGTTCATAGACATGGCGGGGTAGATATTTCCAGGTTCATACAGATGGCGGTGTAGATATTTCCATGTTCATAGAGATGGCCGTGTAGATATTTCCATGTTTATACAGATAGCAGTGTAGTTATTTCCATGTTTATAGAGATACCAGTGTGGTTATTTCCATTGATATACAGATAGCTCTGTAGATATTTACATGTTCATACAGATAGCGGTGTAGATATTTCCATGTTCATAGAGATAGCGGTGTAGATATTTGCATGTTCATATAGATAGCGGTGTAGATATTTCCATGTTCATACAGATAGCGGTGTAGATATTTCCATGTTCATACAGATAGCGGTGTAGATAATGCCATGTTCATACAGTTAGCGGTGTAGATATTTCCATGTTCATACAGATGGCGGTGTAGATATTTCCATGTTCATACAGATAGCGGTGTAGAGATTTCCATGTTCATACAGATAGCGGTGTAGACATTTCCATGTTCATACAGATAGCGGTCTAGATATTTCCAGGTTCATACCAATAGCGGTGTAGACATTTGCATGTTCATTCAGTTAGCGGTGTAGATATTTCCATGTTCATACAGATGGCGGTGTAGATATTTACATGTTCATACAGATGGCGGTGTAGATATTTCCATGTTTGTACGGATGGCATTGTAGATATTTCCATGTTCATACAGGTGGCGGTGTAGATATTTCCATGTTTATACAGATAGCAGTGTAGTTATTTCAATGTTAATAGGGATAGCAGTGTAGATATTTTCATTGATATACAGATAGCTGTGTAGATATTTGAATGTTCATACAGATAGCGGTGTAGATATTTCCATGTTCATACAGACAGCGGTGTAGATATTTCCATGTTCTTATAGTTAGCGGTGTAGATATTTCCATGTTCATACAGATGGCGGTGTAGATATTTCCATGTTCATACAGTTAGCGGTGTAGATATTTCCATGTTCATACAGATGGCGGTGTAGATATTTACATG
Source organism: Gorilla gorilla gorilla (assembly GCF_029281585.2). Lineage (NCBI taxonomy): Eukaryota > Metazoa > Chordata > Mammalia > Primates > Hominidae > Gorilla > Gorilla gorilla. Next base: position 1,535,615 of record NC_073233.2, on the reverse strand, counting down.
TTCTTACAGATGGCGGTATAGATATTTCCATGTTCTTACAGATGGCGGTGTAGATAATTCCATGTTCATAGAGATGGAGGTGTAGATATTTCCATGTTTATGCAGATAGCGGTATAGATATTTCCATGTTTATACAGATGGTGGTGTAGGTATTTCCATGTTTATAGATATGGCGGTCTAGATATTTCCATGTTTACAGAGATAGTGGTGTAGTTATTTCCAAGTTTACAGAGACAGCGTTGTAGATATTTCCATGTTTATACAGATAGCGGTGAAGATATTTCCAGGTTTATACAGATAGCGGTGTAGATACTTCCATGTTTATACAGATTGCAGTGTAGATATTTCCATGTTTATAGAGATAATGTTGTAGATAATTTCAATTTTATACAGAGAGCAGTGTAGAAATTTCCAGGTTCATACAGATAGCGTTGTAGATATTTCCACGTTTATAGAGATGGCGGTGTAGATATTTCCATGTTCATACAGATGGCGATGTAGATATTTCCATGTTTATAGGGATGGCGGTGTAGATATTTCCATGTTCTTATAGATAGCGGTGTAGATATTTCCATCTTAATACAGCTGGCGGTGTAGATATGTCCATGTTTGTACAGATGGCGGTGTAGATATTTCGAAGTTTATAGAGATAGCGCTGTAGTTATTTCCATATTTATAGAGAAATCTGTGTAGTTATTTCCGTGTATATGCAGATAGCTGTGTAGATATTTCCATGTTCATGCAGATAGCGGTGTAGATATTTCCATGTTCATCCAGATGCCAGTGTACATTTATCCATGTTCATACAGATGGCGGTGAAGATACTTCCATGTTCATACAGATGGTGGTGTAGGTATTTCCATGTTCATACAAATGGCGGTGTAGATATTTCCATGTTCATAGATATGGCAGGGTAGATATTTCCAGGTTCATACAGATGGCGGTGTAGATATTTCCATGTTCATAGAGATGGCCGTGTAGATATTTCCATGTTTATACAGATAGCAGTGTAGTTATTTCCATGTTTATAGAGATACCAGTGTGGATATTTCCATTGATATACAGATAGCTCTGTGGGTATTTACATGTTCATACAGATAGAGGTGTAGATATTTCCATGTTCATAGAGATAGCGGTGTAGATATTTGCATGTTCATTTAGATAGCGGTGTAGATATTTCCATGTTCATAAAGATAGCGGTGTAGATATTTCCATGTTCATACAGAGAGCGGTGTAGATAATGCCATGTTCATACAGTTAGCGGTGTAGATATTTCCATGTTCATACAGATGGCGGTGTAGATATTTCCATGTTCGTACAGATAGCGGTGTAGCTATTTCCATGTTCATACAGATGGCGATGTAGATATTTACATGTTCATACAGATGGCGGTGTAGATATTTCCATGTTTGTACGGATGGCATTGTAGATATTTCCATGTTCATACAGGTGGCGGTGTAGATATTTCCATGTTTATACAGATAGCAGTGTAGTTATTTCAATGTTAATAGGGATAGCAGTGTAGATATTTTCATTGATATACAGATAGCTGTGTAGATATTTGAATGTTCATACAGATAGCGGTGTAGATACTTCCATGTTTATACAGATTGCAGTGTAGATATTTCCATGTTTATAGAGATAATGTTGTAGATAATTTCAATTTTATACAGAGAGCAGTGTAGAAATTTCCAGGTTCATACAGATAGCGGTGTAGATATTTCCACGTTTATAGAGATGGCGGTGTAGATATTTCCATGTTCATACAGATGGCGATGTAGATATTTCCATGTTTATAGGGATGGCGGTGTAGATATTTCCATGTTCTTATAGATAGCGGTGTAGATATTTCCATCATAATACAGCTGGCGGTGTAGATATGTCCATGTTTGTACAGATGGCGGTGTAGATATTTCCATGTTCATACAGATGGCGGTGTAGATATTTCAAAGTTTATAGAGATAGCGCTGTAGTTATTTCCATATTTATAGAGAAATCTGTGTAGTTATTTCCGTGTATATGCAGATAGCTGTGTAGATATTTCCATGTTCATGCAGATAGCGGTGTAGATATTTCCATGTTCATCCAGATGCCAGTGTACATTTTTCCACGTTCATACAGATGGCGGTGAAGATACTTCCATGTTCATACAGATGGTGGTGTAGGTATTTCCATGTTCATACAAATGGCGGTGTAGATATTTCCATGTTCATAGATATGGCGGGGTAGATATTTCCAGGTTCATACAGATGGCGGTGTAGATATTTCCATGTTCATAGAGATGGCCGTGTAGATATTTCCATGTTTATACAGATAGCAATGTAGTTATTTCCATGTTTATAGAGATACCAGTGTGGATATTTCCATTGATATACAGATAGCTCTGTAGGTATTTACATGTTCATACAGATAGCGGTGTAGATATTTCCATGTTCATAGAGATAGCGGTGTAGATATTTGCATGTTCATATAGATAGCGGTGTAGATATTTCCATGTTCATACAGATAGCGGTGTAGATATTTCCATGTTCATACAGAGAGCGGTGTAGATAATGCCATGTTCATACAGTTAGCGGTGTAGATATTTCCATGTTCATACAGATAGCGGTGTAGATATTTCCATGTTCATACAGATAGCGGTGTAGATATTTCCATGTCCATACAGATAGCGGTGTAGATATTTCCATGTTCATACAGTTAGCGGTGTAGATATTTCCATGTTCATACAGATGGCGGTGTAGATATTTCCATGTTCATACAGATGGCGGTGTAGGTATTTCCATGTTCATACAGATAGCGTTGTAGATATTTCCATGTTCATACAGATAGCGGTGTAGATATTTCCATGTTCATACCAATAGCGGTGTAGATATTTCCATGTTCATACAGTTAGCGGGGTAGATATTTCCATGTTCATACAGATGGCGGTGTAGATATTTACATTGTCATACAGATGGCGGTGTAGATATTTCCATGTTTATAGGGATGGCGGTGTAGATATTTTCATGTTTACACAGATGGCGGTGTAGATATTTCCATGTTTACACAGATAGCGGTGTAGACATTTCCATGTTTACACAGATAGCGGTGTGGATATTTCCATGTTTATGCAGATAGCAGTGTAGATATTTCCATGTTTATACAGATAGCGGTGCGGATATTTCCATGTTTATTCAGATAGCGGTGCGGATATTTCCATGTTTATACAGATAGTTGGGCAGATATTTCCATGTTTATACAGATAGCGGTGTAGATATTTCCATCTTAATTCAGATGGCGGTGTAGATATGTCCATGATCGTACAGATGGCGGTGTAGATATTTCCATGTTCATACAGATGGCGGTGTAGATATTTCGAAGTTTATAGAGATAGCGATGTTATTTCCATATTTATAGAGAAATCTGTGTAGATATTTCCATGTATATTCAGATTGCTGTGTAGATAATTCCATGTTCATGCAGATTACGGTGTAGATATTTCCATGTTCATCCAGATGGCGGTGTACATATATCCATGTTCATACAAATGGCGGTGAAGATATTTCCATGCTCATACAGATGGCGGTGTAGGTTTTTCCATGTTCATACAAATGGCGGTGTAGATATTTCCATGTTCATAGAGATGGTGGTGTAGATATTTCCAGGTTCATACAAATGGCGGTGTAGATATTTCCATGTTCATAGAGATGGCGGTGTAGATATTTCCATGTTTATACAGATAGCAGTGTAGTTATCTCCATGTTTATAGAGATACCATTCTGGATATTTCCATTGATATACAGATAGCAGTGTAGATATTTGCATGTTCATACAGATAGCGGTGTAGATATTTCCATCTTCATACAGATAGCGGAGTAGATATTTCCATGTTCATACAGATAGCGGTGTAGATATTTCCATGTTAATACAGATAGCGGTGTAGATATTTCCATGTTCATACAGATAGCGGTGTAGGTATTTAAATGTTCACACAGTTAGCGGTGTAGAGATTTCCATGTTCATACAGATGGCGGTGTAGATATTTACATGTTCATACAGATGGCGGTGTAGATATTTCCATGTTTGTACGGATGGCAGTGTAGATATTTCCATGTTCATACAGGTGGCGGTGTAGATATTTCCATGTTTATACAGATAGCAGTGTAGTTGTTTCCATGTTAATAGAGATAGCGGTGTAGATATTTCCATTTATATAGAGATAGCTGTGTAGATATTTGCATGTTCATACAGATAGCGGTGTAGATATTTGAATGTTCGTACAGATAGCGGTGTAGCTATTTCCATGTTCATACAGATAGCGGTGTACATATTTCTATGTTGATACAGATAACGGTGTAGATATTTCCATGTTCATACAGACAGCCGTGTAGATATTTCCATGTTCATAAAGATAGCGGTGTAGATATTTCCATGTTCATACAGAGAGCGGTGTAGATAATGCCATGTTCATACAGTTAGCGGTGTAGATATTTCCATGTTCATACAGATGGCGGTGTAGATATTTCCATGTTCGTACAGATAGCGGTGTAGGTATTTCCATGTTCATACAGATGGCGAAGTAGATATTTACATGTTCATACAGATGGCGGTGTAGATATTTCCATGTTTGTACGGATGGCATTGTAGATATTTCCATGTTCATACAGGTGGCGGTGTAGTTATTTCCATGTTTATACAGATAGCAGTGTAGTTATTTCAATGTTCATAGGGATAGCAGTGTAGATATTTTCATTGATATACAGATAGCTGTGTAGATATTTGAATGTTCATACAGATAGCGGTGTAGATACTTCCATGTTTATACAGATTGCAGTGTAGATATTTCCATGTTTATAGAGATAATGTTGTAGATAATTTCAATTTTATACAGAGAGCAGTGTAGAAATTTCCAGGTTCATACAGATAGCGGTGTAGATATTTCCACGTTTATAGAGATGGCGGTGAAGATATTTCCATGTTCATACAGATGGCGATGTAGATATTTCCATGTTTATAGGGATGGCGGTGTAGATATTTCCATGTTCTTATAGATAGCGGTGTAGATATTTCCATCATAATACAGCTGGCGGTGTAGATATGTCCATGTTTGTACAGATGGCGGTGTAGATATTTCCATGTTCATACAGATGGCGGTGTAGATATTTCGAAGTTTATAGAGATAGCGCTGTAGTTATTTCCATATTTATAGAGAAATCTGTGTAGTTATTTCCGTGTATATGCAGATAGCTGTGTAGATATTTCCATGTTCATGCAGATAGCGGTGTAGATATTTCCATGTTCATACAGATAGCGGTGTAGATATTTCCATATTCATACAGTTAGCGGTGTAGATATTTCCATGTTCATACAGATGGCGGTGTAGATATTTCCATGTTCATACAGATGGCGGTGTAGGTATTTCCATGTTCATACAGATAGCGTTGTAGATATTTCCATGTTCATACAGATAGCGGTGTAGATATTTCCATGTTCATACCAATAGCGGTGTAGATATTTCCATGTTCATACAGTTAGCGGGGTAGATATTTCCATGTTCATACAGATGGCGGTGTAGATATTTACATTGTCATACAGATGGCGGTGTAGATATTTCCATGTTTATAGGGATGGCGGTGTAGATATTTTCATGTTTACACAGATGGCGGTGTAGATATTTCCATGTTTACACAGATAGCGGTGTAGACATTTCCATGTTTACACAGATAGCGGTGTGGATATTTCCATGTTTATGCAGATAGCAGTGTAGATATTTCCATGTTCATACAGATGGCGGTGTAGGTATTTCCATGTTCATACAAATGGCGGTGTAGATATTTCCATGTTCATAGAGACGGCGGTGTAGATATTTCCAGGTTCATACAAATGGCGGTGTAGGTATTTCCATGTTCATAGAGATGGCGGTGTAGATATTTCCATGTTTATACAGATAGCAGTGTAGTTATTTCCATGTTTATAGAGATACCATTCTGGATATTTCCATTGATATACAGATAGCTGTGTAGATATTTGCATGTTCATACAGATAGCGGTGTAGATATTTCCATGTTCATACAGATAGCTGTGTATATATTTCCCTGTTCATACAGATAGCGGTGTAGATATTTCCATGTTAATACAGATAGCGGTGTAGATATTTAAATGTTCATAGAGATGGCAACGATATTTCCATGTTCATGCGGATAGCGGTGTAGATATTTCCATGTTCATACAGATAGCGGTGTAGATATTTCCATGTTCATGCGGATAGCGGTGTAGATATTTCCATGTTCATACAGATGGCGGTGAAGATATTTACATGTTCATACAGATGGCGGTGTAGGTATTTCCATGTTCATACAGATGGCGGTATAGATATTTCCATGTTCGTACAGATGGCGGTGTAGATATTTCCATGTTCATAGAGATGGCGGTGTATATATTTCCATGTTTATGCAGATAGCGGTATAGATATTTCCACGTTTATACAGATGGTGGTGTAGATATTTCCATGTTTATAGAGATGGCAGTCTAGATATTTCCATGTTTACAGAGATAGTGGCGTAGTTATTTCCAAGTTTATAGAGACAGCGTTGTAGATATTTCCATGTTTATACAGATAGCGGTGAAGATATTTCCATGTTTATACAGATAGCGGTGTAGATATTTCCATGTTTATACAGATAGCAGTGTAGATATTTCCATGTTTATAGAGGTAGTGGTGTAGATAATTTCAATTTAATACAGAGAGCAGTGTAGGTATTTCCAAGTTCATACAGATAGCGGTGTAGATATTTCCACGTTTATAGAGATGGCGGTGTAGATATTTCCATGTTCATACAGAGGACGGTGTAGATATTTCCATGTTTATTGGGATGGCGGTGTAGATATTTTCATGTTTACACAGATGGCGGTGTAGATATTTCCATGTTTACACAGATAGCGGTGTAGACATTTCCATGTTTACACAGATAGCGGTGTGGATATTTCCACGTTTATTCAGATAGCAGTGCGGATATTTCCATGTTTATACAGATAGTTGGGCAGATATTTCCATGTTTATACAGATAGCGGTGTAGATATTTCCATCTAAATGCAGATGGCGGTGAAGATATGTCCATGTTTGTACAGATGGCGGTGTAGATATTTCCATGTTCATACAGATGGCGGTGTAGATATTTCGAAGTTTATAGAGATAGCGCTGTAGTTATTTCCATATTTATAGAGAAATCTGTGTAGATATTTCCATGTATATTCAGATAGCTGTGTAGATAGATCCATGTTCATGCAAATAGCGGTGTAGATATTTCCATGTTCATCCAGATGCCGGTGTACATATATCCATGTTCATATAGATGGCGGTGAAGATATTTCCATGTTCATACAGATGGTGGTGTAGATATTTCCATGTTCATACTAATGGCGGTGTAGATATTTCCATGTTCATAGAGATGGCGCTGTAGATAATTCCATGTTCATACAAATGGCGGTGTAGATATTTCCATGTTCATAGAGATGGCGGTGTTGATATTTCCATATTTATAGAGATAGCAGTGTAGTTATTTCCATGTTTATAGAGATAGTAGTGTAGATATTTCCATTTATATACAGATAGCTGTGTAGATATTTGCATGTTCATAGAGATAGCGGTGTAGATATTTCCATGTTCATACAGATAGCGGTGTAGATATTTCCATGTTCATACAGATAGCGGTGTAGATATTTCCATGTTCATACAGATAGCGGTGTAGATATTTCCCTGTTCATACAGATAGCGGTGTACATATTTCCATGTTCATACAGTTTGCGGTTTAGGTATTTCCATGTTCATACAGATGGCGGTGTAGATATTTACATGTTCATACAGATGGCGGTGTAGTTATTTCCATGTTCATACAGATAACGGAGTAGATATTTCCATGTTCATACAGATAGCGGTGTAGATATTTCCATGTTCATTCAGATAGCGGTGTAGATATTTCCAAGTTCATACAGAGGGCGGTTTAGATATTTCAAAGTTTATAGAGATAGCGCTGTAGTTATTTCCATATTTACAGAGAAATCTGTGTAGATATTTCCATGTATATGCAGATAGCTGTGTAGATATTTCCATCTTCATACAGATAGCGGTGTAGATATTTCCATGTTCATAGAGATAACGGTGTAGATATTTACATGTTCATACAGATAGTGGTACAGATATTTCCATGTTCATACAGTAAGCGGTGTAGATATTTCCATGTTCATACAGATGGCAGTGTAGATATTTACATGTTCATTCAGATGTCGGTGTAGATATTTCCATGTTCGTACAGATGGCGTTGTAGATATTTCCATGTTCATAGAGATGGCGGCGTAGATATTTCCATGTTTATGCAGATAGCGGTATAGATATTTCCATGTTTATACAGATGGTGGTGTAGATATTTCCATGTTTACACAGATGGCGGTCTGGATATTTCCATGTTTATAGAGATAGTGGTGTAGTTATTTCAAAGCTTATAGAGACAGCATTGTAGATATTTCCATGTTTACACAGATAGCGGTGAAGTTATTTCCATGTTTATACAGATAGCGGTGTAGATATTTCCATGTTTATACAGATAGCGGGGTAGATATTTCCATGTTTATAGACATACTGGGGTAGATAATTCCAATTTTATACAGATAGCAGTGTAGATATTTCCAAGTTCATACAGATAGCAGTGTAGATATTTCCACGTTTATAGAGATGGCGGTGTAGATATTTCCATGTTCATACAGATGGCGGTGTAGATATTTCCATGTTTATATAGATGGCGGTGTAGATATTTTCATGCTTACACAGATGGCATTGTAGATATTTCCATGTTTACACACATAGCGGTGTAGGCATTTCTATGTTTACACAGATAGCGGTGTGGATATTTCCATGTTTATGCAGATAGCGGTGTAGATATTTCCATGTTTATACAGATAGCGGTGCGGTTATTTCCATGTTTATCCAGATAGTCGTGCAGATATTTCCATGTTTATACAGATATCGGTGTAGATATTTCCTTCTTAAAACAGATGGAGGTGTAGATATGTCCATGTTCGTACAGATGGCGGTGTAGATATTTCCATGTTCATGCAGATGGCGGTGTAGATATTTCGAAGTTTATAGAGATAGCGCTGTAGTTATTTCCATATTTACAGAGAAATCTGTGTAGATATTTCCATGTATATGCAGATAGCTGTGTAGATATTTCCATGTTCATGCAGATAGCGGTGTAGATATTTCGATGTTCATCGAGATGCCGGTGTACATATATCCATGTTCATACAGATAGCGGTGTAGCTATTTCCATTTTCATACAGATAGCGGTGTAGATATTTCCATGATAATTCAGATAGTGGTGTAGGTATTTCCATGTTCAAACAGATAGCGGTGTAGATATTTCCATGTTAATTCAGTTAGTGGTGTAGATATTTCCATGTTCATACAGAGGGCGGTGTAGATATTTCCATGTTCATACAGATAGCGGTGTAGATATTTCCATGTACGTACGGATGGCAGTGTAGATATTTCCATGTTCATAGAGATGGCGGTGTAGATATTTCCATGTTAATACAGATAGCAGTGTAGTTATTTCCATGTTTATAGTGATAGCAGTGTAGATATTTCCATTGATATACAGATAGCTGTGTAGATATTTGCATGGTCATACAGATAGCGGTGTAGATATTTCCATGTTCGTACAGATAGCGGTGTAGATATTTCCACGTTGATACAGATAGCGGTGTAGATATTTCCATGTTCCTACAGATAACGGTGTAGATATTTCCATGTTCATACAGATAGCGGTGTAGATATTTCCAAGTTCATACAATTAGCGGTGTAGATATTTCCATGTTCATACAGATGGCGGTGTAGATATTTACATGTTCATACAGATGGCGGTGTAGATATTTCCATGTTCATACAGATAGCGGTGTCGATATTTCCATGTTCGTACGGATGGCAGTGTAGATATTTCCATGTTCATAGAGACGGCGGTGTAGATATTTCCATGTTAATACAGATAGCAGTGTAGTTATTTCCATGTTTATAGAGATAACAGTGTAGATATTTCCATTGATATACAGATAGCTGTGTAGATAATTTCATGGTCATACAGATAGCGGTGTAGATATTTCCATGTTCGTACAGATAGCGGTGTAGATATTTCCACGTTGATACAGATAGCGGTGTAGATATTTCCATGTTCCTACAGATAACGGTGTAGATATTTCCATGTTCATACAGATAGCGGTGTAGATATTTCCATTTTCATACAGTTAGCGGTGTAGATATTTCCATGTTCATACATATGGCGGTGTAGATATTTACATGTTCATACAGATGCGGGAAAGATATTTCCATGTTCGTACAGATCGCGGTGTAGATATTTCCATGTTCATAGAGATGGCGGTGTAGATATTTCCATGATAATGCAGATAGCGGTATAGATATTTCCATGTTTATACAGATGGTGGTGTAGATATATCCATGTTTATAGAGATGGCGGTCTAGATATTTCCATGTTTATAGAGATAGTGGTGTAGTTATTTCCAAGTTTATAGAGACAGCATTGTAGATATTTCCATGTTTTTACAGATAGCGGTGATGTTATTTCCATGTTTATACAGATAGCGGTGTAGGTATTTCCATGTTTATAGAGATAGTGCTGTAGATAATTCCAATTTTATACAGATAGCAGAGTAGATGTTTCCAAGTTCATAGAGATAGCAGTGTAGATATTTCCACGTTTATAGAGATGGCTGTGTAGATATTTCCATGTTCATACAGATGGCGGTGTAGATATTTCCATGTTTATAGAGATGACGGTGTAGATATTTTCAGGTTTAAACAGATGGCAGTGTAGATATTTCCATGTTTACACAGATAGCGGTGTAGACATTTCCATGTTTACACAGATAGCGGTGTGGATATTTTCATGTTTGTGCAGATAGCGGTGTTGATATTTCCATCTTCATACAGATAGCGGTGTAGATATTTCCATGTTCATACCAATAGCGGTGTAGATATTTCCATGTTCATACAGTTAGCGGTATAGGTATTTCCATGTTTATACAGATGGTGGTGTAGATATTTCCATGTTTATGCAGATGGCGGTATAGATATTACCATGTTTATACAGATGGTGGTGTAGATATTTCCATGTTCATACAGATGGCGGTGCATATATTTCGAAGTTTATAGAGATAGCGCTGTAGTTATTTCTATATTTATATAGAAATCTGTGTAGATATTTCCATGTACATTCAGATAGCTGTGAAGATATTTCCATGTTCATGCAGATTGCGGTGTAGTTATTTCCATGTTCATCCAGATGCCGGTGTAGATACATCCATGTTCATGGAGATGGCGGTGAAGATATTTCCATGTTCATACAGATAGCTGTGTAGATATTTCCATGTTCATTGTGATGGCGGTGTAGATATTTCCATGTTGATACAGATAGCAGTGTAGTTATTTCCATGTTTATAGAGATAGCAGTGTAGATATTTCCATTGATATACAGATAGCGGTGTAGATATTTCCATGTTCATACAGATAGCAGTGTAGATACTTCCATGTTCATACAGAGAGCGGTGTAGATATTTCCATGTTCATACAGAGAGCGGTGTAGATATTTCCATGTTCATACAGATAGCTGTGTAGATATTTCCATGTTCATTCAGATAGCTGTGTAGATATTTCCATTTTCATACAGATAGCGGTGCAGATATTTCCAAGTTCATACAGTTAGCGGTGTAGATATTTCCATGTTCATACAGATGGCGGTGTAGATATTTCCATGTTCATACAGATGGCGGGGTAGATATTTCCATGTTCATACGGATGGCAGTGTAGATATTTCCATGTTCATACAGGTGGCGGTGTAGATATTTCTATGTTTATTCAGAGAGCAGTTTAGTTATTTCCATGTTTACAGAGAAAGCAGTATAGATATTTCCAATGATATACAGATAGCTGTGTAGATATTTGCATGTTCATACAGATAGCAGTGTAGATATTTCCATGTTCATACAGATAGCGGTGCAGATATTTCCATGTTCATACAGAGAACGGTGTAGATATTTCCATGTTCATACAGACAGCGGTGTAGATATTTTCATGTTCATACAGATAGCAGTGTAGGTATTTCCACGTTCATACAGTTAGCGGTGTAGATATTTCCATGTTCATACAGGTGGCGGTTTAGATATTTACATGTTCATACAGATGGCGGTGTAAATATTTCCAAGTTCTTACAGATGGCGGTGTAGATATTTCCATGTTCATACAGATGGTGGTGTAGGTATTTCCATGTTCATACAAATGGCGGTGTAGATATTTCCATGTTCATAGAGATGGCGGTGTAGATATTTCCAGGTTCATACAAATGGCGGTGTAGATATTTCCATGTTCATAGAGATGGCCGTGTAGATATTTCCATGTTTATACAGATAGCAGTGTAGTTATTTCCATGTTTATAGAGATACCAGTGTGGATATTTCCATTGATATACAGATAGCTGTGTAGATATTTACATGTTCATACAGATAGCGGTGTAGATATTTCCATGTTCATACAGATAGCGGTGTAGATATTTCCATGTTCATACAGATAGCGGTGTAGATATTTCCATGTTCATACAGATAGCGGTGTAGATATTTCCATGTTCATACAGATAGCGGTGTAGATATTTCCATGTTCGTACAGTTAGCGGTGTAGATATTTCCATGTTCACACAGATGGCGGTGTAGATATTTACATGTTCATACAGATGGCGGTGTAGATATTTCCATGTTCATACAGATAGCGGTGTAGCTATTTCCATGTTCATGCAGATAGCGGTGTAGATATTTCCATGTTCATCCAGATGCCGGTGTACATATATCCATGTTCATATAGATGGCGGTGAAGATATTTCCATGTTCATACAGATGGTGGTGTAGATATTTCCATGTTCATACTAATGGCGGTGTAGATATTTCCATGTTCATAGAGATGGCGCTGTATATATTACCATGTTCATACAAATGGCGGTGTAGATATTTCCAAGTTCATAGAGATGGCGGTGTTGATATTTCCATATTTATAGAGATAGCAGTGTAGTTATTTCCATGTT